>NW_010396984.1:39318-40200 GCF_000710305.1 Buceros rhinoceros silvestris | reverse complement strand
TGGGAGAGAGGCCCACCCCCACCTTGCTACCACCTCCTGTCAGGTACCTGTAGAGAGTAACGAGGTGTCTCCTGAGTCTCCTTTTCTCCAGACTAAACAACCCCAGTTCTCTCAACCAGTTCTCGTAAGACTTGTGCTCCAGACCTGCCCCAGCTCCGCTGCCCTGCTCTGGACACGCTGCAGCCCCTCAGTGTCCTTCTGGCAGCGAGGGGACAGAACTGGACACAGTACTCAAGGCGCAGCATCACCAGCGCTGAGTACAGGGGGAAAGGCTTGTAGGAAGTCTGAGTCAGTCCTTATTAAAGCAGGTTTTGTAAAAGAAGAAGCTCTTGAGTCGCTGGAGGTGCCAGCAGTGTCGTGGGAGTCAAAGGGAAGGTTGTCATATCACTAGGTGGCAATAGCAAATTGTTCACGATGCAGAAAAGTCCTGAGTTTTCAGCGGTTTAGGATGTGGAGGGAAGCTGGAGGATGTATCTGCAAAATGCGTGTGGTGAGTTACTCCCCCCTCGGCTGGTAACCGGAGGCGATGGCAGACAGCTGGGGGAGGGGCACGCTGTGGAACCCCATGGGCCCTGATGACTTTGACCCAGAACTGTTAGAAGTGCTGATCGCTATTTTTAATTCAGGTAATCAGGAAACTTCAGAAGCTGGGCTGAAGTTGGCCAGCGCTGTCGTGACCTGAATGCCTTTGCCCTCCTGTTTATTCTGGGCAGAACCTCAGAAATACTAATGCCTTAATCGAGTAATAAATAACCAGAGGTGAGGGTGTCACGAGCGCCGCTCAGCGTGAGCACAGGGTGTTCTCTCAGACAAACCTGGCTGCTTGTATCGGATGACCATGGTGACTTGATAAGGCTGACAGTCCAGATTTACAACACGTCG
>NW_010396984.1:37656-39211 GCF_000710305.1 Buceros rhinoceros silvestris | reverse complement strand
GGTCCAGGTTCAGCACCACACAACCCTGGAGCTGAAAGCGTGAACTCGGAGTATCGTTAGCGAAGGGCTGGCAAAGCAAGGTTGCCTTGGCCGGTGGTGGTAGTGGTTGTCCATGGAGACTAAGGTTCAAATCAAGTGTTTTCCAGGCACTGTTACAATCCACATGGAACTTGCTGCTGTCCTCAAAGCCTTTATTCGGTCGCTTCTCCCTGGAGTTCCTCTCACCAGCGCGTTCGTCCCCACAGCAGGTACCGATGCTGTGCAGCACAAGTCTTGCAGGAGCAGGAGGAGGTTTTTTCAGCAGAAGCAGTCATGATCTGTAGGTAACAAACCCTTTCCCGTACTACAGACCCTGGAGCATCTCCACTAGCACAAGTGTTTCGTGAAATGGTTCTCATGGCTGGGCACGCTGTTGTGTCCCTCACGGTAGCCCATGATGCTTGACCCATAAACACTCGACTACTTGGATGGAACTGATGGCGAGTTCTTATTGAATGCTCTGTACTGCCAGGAGTGGTCTGTGTGCAGAAGTTCCCGTTGGGATTGTGTTGGTAAGCAGCTGGGGAGGTAAACTGGTTAGAGTTACCAGCCTCGTTGGAGGACGTCTGGACTGACCCACGCGGCCTGGCCTTTCGCAGGGCAGCAGCAGGGGAAGTGAAAGGGGTGGTGGAGAGGAGCCGCAGTGGTGAAGTCCCACTGTTTCAGTGATGTGTTAACTGGGTGGAGTCTTGGCAGTGCCAGTTTGACAGCAGGCTCCAGAGCCCCTATCCCTCCCTCCTTTGTTTTCGGCAACCCAACCTGGCATCGTTTGTGAGCTTGCCGAGGGTGCTGCCCGTGCTGGTGTCCCTCCTTTGGTGAAGACCTTAACCAGGACTGGTGCTGCTGTCAACAGCTCGTTGGGAGCTGGTCCGAGGGAAGACAGAGCCGGCTCCTGGGACATCTCAGTCTGTTCCCATGGATTTGTGGGGCTTTCAGAGGAAATTACCCACCATTTCTAGACTGGGGTTCGCTAGGCGTCCTTCACACCTTTCACTCCCAAACTTTGCCCGGAGGTCCAAAATCTCGGACCGTGTCACGTGGAGGTCCAAAATCTCGGACCTTGTCACGTTTCAGTCTTGCTCCGTTCCTGACTTTCCTGTTGGCACTCACGAGATGTGGTGCAGTCAGAGGAGGGCCGTGGCCGTGCACCGACTGTTTCAGGCCTTTCCGAGAAACCCTGAGCGAGCGGCTCCGCTGGTGGCAAGACTCTTGGGTGCATGTAGCTGAGCACCATTTTAAAGGGTGAAATTTCTGGTGCCCTCATGTTGCTGTTGTTTTTGTGGGAAGATCATGGGGTGCAGCGGTGCTCCCACCCGCCTTCACGGGACTCCTCTGTGGCGTGTGGTGCACTCAGTCCGTGTTTGACTACTGCAGGATCTGCTCTTCCTCGTCTTTGACCCTCCTCCTCTTGCGGTCTCTGCAGTCCTGCGGTAGTCCTTTTGCCAAAACCTCGGCTCCACATTTCACGGATTCTGCACAGCACCGCTGGTTGCTGGTTGTGGTGTCTGTCTTAGGC
>NW_010396984.1:29210-37343 GCF_000710305.1 Buceros rhinoceros silvestris | reverse complement strand
GGGAGTCTTGTAATAAGGTGGAGCGTGTCGTGCTTTCTTTAAACTCCCTGGTGAGAGGACTCTTCCCTGGGACTCCCTGCCTGCCATGGCTGAACCACGCTGTGGCCACGACCATGGGAGCACTGTCCTCTCCTCCGCAAGAGCGAGACGAGTCCTGAAAAGAGAATCATAGTCATGGAATCTTGTGGGTTCGAAAGGACCTTTAAGGTCATGGAGACCAGCCATTAAAGAGGACCTGTTGCCTGAGGAGCACTTCAGCTTTTAAAGGACGGATTAATCGCTCTGCTTTGCAGCGGTTACTGGTACATCCGACCTTTCCACATGTGAGAAATTCACAGCGGAGCTGGGGTAGAACAGAAATCAGGAACTCAGAGTAATGGACTTACGGTGAGGTGTAGAAAAGGGGTGGGCAGGGTGCGATCCTGCGCCCGGCTTTGACCCCGGCATGGAGCTGCTGCCGGCAGGAGTAGGAGATGCTAAGGGTGGGACCGGCCTCTCTGAAAATCGCCTGTTGCCATGTAAGGGCTGTGTTCTAAGCTGCCCGCAGGGAGCACACAGTCTTAGCAGCTCTTAGACCAGAAATGTAATGGTGAGGATGCAAAAAAATGAAACTGAAACCGAAATGCAAAGGTGGGGATCCAAAACCTGCCTCCAGTGATCACGGACAAAGCTGCGCTTGGCCGAGAATCGTTTTATTAAATGCTTTTGCTGGAAGATTGTGTCAGTGGGAAACAAATGTTTTACAAAGAGGAGCTTGTTTCACCGTGGGCGAGATAAAACAGAAACGGGGTTTTAACGGGTTTGGGTTTGGTTTTGAAACCAAAAAAAGTCTTTGTCTTTCAGAAGGACTTGGGGCAATGTGTTCTTTTTATTATTTCTCATAAGAGGTAAGTGAAGATGAAACCGTAACGATGTGTTATGATTGATGACCGTTAATTTCTTCTCAGTTACTGCTATGTGAAAACTAATATTGGGATGAATTGGAATTTCCTACTAGAAAATTGTGCCCCGAGAGCTGCAGTTGCCCTGTTGTTCTGCTAAACGGGGTCCCTGCTGACCGGTTCTTCTGTTGTTCGCAGGCTGGGATAAGCACTCTTATGGGTACCACGGTGACGACGGGCACTCCTTCTGTTCTTCGGGGACAGGACAGCCCTACGGCCCTACGTTCACCACCGGAGATGTGATCGGCTGCTGTGTCAACCTCATCAACAATACCTGCTTCTACACGAAAAACGGCCACAGTTTAGGTGAGTAAAGGAGGGTCTTCCCAGGGCAGGGGTGCTCCTGCCCTGCTCTTGCTGCCGCTGGTTACTCTCCGTATTTCGCATGTGTTGTCCCCCATTTGTGAGTAAGATTTAAGAAACGGGAGAGAAAAAGAGCACTAAGCAGCTGTCAGGAGATGGACATTGGCTCCAAGACAGAAATACTTCTGGCACATCAAGTGGTTTCTGTGCTGCTCCGTTTGTTTGGGAGGATTGGATCTGCTAAAGAGGTGGGTAGTGACTGTATTATGCACAAGTGTCTTTTCACTTTTTAAAGGGCCTTGTCCACCGTAACACATTGTTGCAGGTGTTCCCAAAGGCAGACATCGATTCAGCGTGAGAAGCCTGGCTTAGGCGCTGCCCTGTGGTTTGGTTCATTCCACAGCTGATGCAGTAGTTCCCCTGAAGTTAAGTTGGTTTGACAGGGACAGACACTCCTTTCCTTTGCTTCTCCTTGTTCTGTCGATTCTACCTTGTTGAATTCAGATGCAGAAGCTGGTGCAAAAGTACCCCACTGACAGCATTTATCAGGACAGAGGCTGTTCTGAGGTGCTGGCTGGGCCGAAGGAAGCAGTGGGCTTGGAGGGCAGCCTGTCTCTGGGAAGTGCATCATTTCTGCTGGGCTCTTGGAAGAAGTACTGGGCTCCCCCGTAAAAGAGACAGATGGACATACTGGAGAGAGTCTAGTGAAGGGCCAGTAAGATGCTGAGGGGCCGGAGCATCTCTCCGAGGAGGAAGGGCTGAGAGAGCTGGGACTGTTCAGCCTGGAGAGGAGAAGGCTGAAGGGGATCTCATCAGTGTATGGAGGGTGCAGAGAGCGGAACCAGACTCTCCCCAGTGGTGCCCAGAAGCAATGGGCACAAACTGAGACACAGAGTGTGGGCACAAACTGAAACCCAGGAGGTTCCCTGTGAACATCAGGAGACACTTTTTCCTTGTGAGGGTGAGCGAGTGCTGGCACAGGTTGCCCTGGGCGGGTGTGGAGTCTCGGTCCTTGGCGGTGTTCAGAAGCTGTCTGGACAGCCAGCTCTGGGTGGCTCTGCCTGAGCAGGGGATTGGACCGGGTGACCTCCAGAAGTGCCTCCAACCGCAGCCAGTCCGTAGTTCTGTGGAGGCAGCACACTGTGCTACACGTATAGCGGAGATAGGGCTCTGAGATGTGGGCCTCTCCCCCTCAGACCCCGAGCAGGATCCTTCCTCTGAGGCAGGCGCAGAAAGACCGTGTGCTCCTGCAGACTGAACTTCTTCTGGAAATTTGTTTTCAGATTTCCTGCAATTTCATCCCCACCGTTTGTTGATTCGAGAGGGGTGGTTACCTGGAAATGAGGCAGCTGCCTTCTGAGAAGCGTTCTAGATCGAGTCCGTGCATTCAGCAACTAGTCCCAGTGCTTTGTGGGAGGAGACTGCAGCCCTGAGCAGAAACAAAAGTTCTTTGAGCATCTTTTTTTGACACTCATTTTTACCATTCTATTGTTATAAATGGAGCCTCGATCAGAAGCCCAGTGGGGAGCGGCTCAGCAGCTGAGTGACTGCTCCGGCTTCTTTATCGAAATTGTAATGTTTTATTATCAGCCAGACTGCGTGTGATGATGGGGGACTCGGAGCTTAGACTGACCGAGGTCAGTCACTGTCTCACAGTGTCTCGCAGTGAGACACGAGGTTTGTAGTCCGCTGCCCAGGTTTCCAGTAGCTGGGATGTTCTAAATTTCACTTACCATATGTGGACATTGCCCTTGTCCGGCACTGGGAAGACAAGCAGAGGTCCGAAAGCAACAGCTGCTGGTGTAGAGCAGGAGCTGCTGCGTGGGGATGGGACACGCTCACCACACAGAGCGACCGAGGTGCTGAGGTGGTGACAAAGACGTCACAAACCCTCTCGCTGTAGTCGCTGTTCTCGGTTGCTGGGGTGTATGTAAGCAGCAGCAGTGGGCGGTTCGTGCTGTGCCCTGCTGGCTATTCCCCGTGGATCCAGCGGGTAGTTTGCCAGCCTTGCTGGTTGTCACCCGGCAGAGCTGTTCCTGCCATCACAGTGGAAGTGTCGCGGTCAGGAAGAGGCCAGCTCTTTGAGCTAACGAATACGGGTTTGTTCGTTTGGAGTTTAATTTCTCTCTAGTGACCAGGAGTTGTCCGCAGAGAAGGGGTGGCGGTGAGAAGCTGTCCCTTGCTCCGTTCTCCCTGCTGTCCCCAGGGCCATGCGGTGACTGGGTGTCTGGACCAAACAAAGAGCACAGCTCGGGAACTTCTGTATCGCATGTCGCCATCACCATCCTCTGGCGCTTTGCCCCGTGTCCTCCTCAGAGTTTTGGGTTGTTTGGGACATTTGGAGGTCTTCACAGCAGTGATCTTGCTTTCCAGATTCTTAGCGCTCCTTTTCCTTTGAAGATGGGGTTTTTTGGGGTGGAAAGCTTGTGTTTTCTAATTTGACATCAAATGATCCCTTGGAGAGCAGCCTACTCCAGTGGGAAGAAAAGAAAAGGAAGGGAATTAAATTACACCGTGCTTAGAAAACAGCGTTAGTGTCTCCTGAGTATCCTCCTCTTGGGTTCCTCGGATCTGTGGTACCAGATGTGAGATGTTTGAGAAAATTGCAGGCAGGAGACTCTCCTGAGCGTTCCCAACTGGCTCATTCATGTTCCAGCTTCTCTTTGAGCTGTGGTGGCACAGTGGTTGTTCTCAGAGAGGAGAGTTGATGTTGTTAGAGGAGACGGAGTGGTGGAGGTACCGGGGAGTAGCAGACCATCAGTCATTGCTGCCGGCACATTTTACTGTCTTTTTGCAAAAGCAGGATGAAAACCTCAGCGAGGAAGACTTGTTAAGGGCCAATAGTGTCTATTTGTGCCGCTGGTAAAGAAATGCAGCGTTCAAGAGAAGTGCTTTAGATGCTGCAGAGAGGAGCTGCATGGCCCTCAGCGCGCAGTCATCTGGCTGTTGGGCAGCTTCTCATGGGCACAGAACAGAGACGTGAGAGGAGGGGTGAGGCAGGCGGCAGCAGAGGAACCCGACCACTGGAGGCAGGAGCAGTGCGTTGTTTGAAAGTTGGAGCGCTTTCTGCGCTGGTGGAAGCCTCTCCTGGAAGATCTTGAACGTTTGATGGTACTTAATGCTAGCCTGAGAATTTCAGTGCTGTGTTGTGTCAGCCCCAAGTTTGCCAGGACGGGGATGAGTGTGCTTTTCCTTGATGTTCCTGACACAGAGCTGCTGTAGCTGTGTGTGTCTCCTTTTAGGAGATGCGGTCATGGTGTAATCTTGCTGCAGATACCAAAAATACTCAGGAGACTCATCAGTCCGCTTGTGATGCCAGCGAGCTCACCGCAGGGTTCCAGGCCCCTGCCTCTGGGCATTTGTCTCACTTCCAGCTGAGTTACTGCAGCTTTGTCTGTCCCCAGAGGTGATATTCTCCCTCAGCATTTCTCTCTTCGCCAGTTCAATCCTCTCCTGCTCCTCTGTTAACCAAGCCCCCCCCACCTTAATGTTCCTTGCGGTTTCTCCTGTTGCTTAACTATGACCTTCCATTTCTCTCTATTTTCCATTTAATCGAATCCGTCAGGAGCTCTGTGTAAGACCTGTTTTCTTGGCCATCACAAAATCTGGATGCTGTGGTTGGAGCAAAGTCTTGAACTCTGCTTGGAGAGGTCACGCGAGAACCGCTTGACACCGTATGTAGTCTGTTCTGGAAAATGTCTTCAGTGTCTTCTGGCTACTGCTGAAATGCTTTTGAGAAGGTCTGAGTGGAGTCCTGGCAGCCATCACCTGATGCAATGTAGCCGAAGTATGGTGAGGGTGATAGGGAGAGAAGGAGGGAGGGTGTTGGGGCTCCAGCCGTTAGGCAGAGTCTTGGATGCAGGGCTCGGTGAGGGAGCGGGACTGCCGCAGGCTGCACGGGACGAGTCTGCTCAGGGACTAAGCGCGTTTCAGATCGCAGACCAGGGTAAGTGGAGCAGCAGGGCTATAAAAAGAGTGTGCAACCCTCCGAAGTCCTGGCACGGAAAACTTCCTGCAGTCTCTGTTCTAGTGCGGGCCCTGGGAAAGACCAAGTTCACCTGTGAAGGAAAATACCTGTTCTGCAGCCGGCCCAGAGCCTGATGGGAACATCAGGGATAGTGAAGACATCTGCATGGCATGCAGGTCACAGGTGTCCTCCCAGCTTTAATGGGTTTGTCCCCAAACCTTCAAATGAAGTTTGCACAGAGCAAGAGCATTGGCAAGTTTAAAACAAGACTTGGGATGATCCAAGTTTAAAACAGATGGAAAATACCAGACTGGGCTACAGCCTCGTTCCTCGGTCCGAACAGCTTTACCCAGTTGGCGTGACCAGAGGGTGGCTCGAGAGGGTTTCCAACAGCACATAGAGCTGTGCGGGTTTCATGGTGCTGCTCCTCAGGGAGCTGTAGAAGTATTCAGGTACTTCATGGGCTGACACTTCCTAGTCTACTCTTCAGGATTTAGCCCATCTTGCTGCGAGTGGTGTTGCTTATTGCGGTCCATCAGCAGGACTTGCGCCTCCGCTGAACGGCAGTTACCCAGCAGGTGCTGGGGGAGCACCTAGCCGATAGGAAACGGAGGGCTGAGGCTGATCACCCCGCTGTGCGTTGTCTTGTGCTAACTGCGTTCCGAACTGTGAGGTGAAGGAGATGGCCAGCTGTAGGCAGACAGGAGGGCTGTTGCTGGGTGGGGAGTAGAGTTGGGCTGGAAGGCCCCCCAGCGTGCTGTGCCTGTGTAAGTGCGTTAGTCACAGAAGGGTGGCAGTCCTTTGATGAGGTGCCAGGTGAAGGTGTCAATCGCACTGTCCCTCAGCACCAAACCTTCGTTTAATGTCTTTATATCACCGCCTTGATGGTCACGTTAACGTCGTGGACTTACAGGAGAGGCTCTGCACATGTTCCCTCTCGCTTCCTGACCTTCTGAGCTGTCTGGCTCTTACGGCTTTAACTTTATGGAGCTTGTTACTTTACATTGGCTCCGGGCTTTGGAGGTGCTGCAGAGGAAGGGCTGCTTTGACTTCAGCTGCCTGGTTAGAGCTGCAATTCTTCCCCTTTCTGCTGTTGAGTTTGGTGGGTGCAGATTCAGGATGAAGTCTCTAAGCAGACCTATTTGTGCAGCAGGTCGAGATCTGTGTGCATAAAGCCTTTTATTGGTCTTAGTTATGTCACAGAGGGTGCAAAATGTACAAATGTGTTAATTTAAAGGCATTGTAACGAGCTGATTTGTAAAATCGTAGAGAATTTTCACTGGGAGGGTTCTCTGGAGGCCCTGTACCCAACGCCCTGCTGAAAGCTCACGGTACTCAGAAACTTAACAAGTGTTCGCTGTCTCCAAGAACGAACACCCCCAGGGGGCTTTGCTGCTCCCCTGGCTCGGTGTTTGACCACGTTCATTCTGAATGTTTTCCACCTAATATTGACTCGGAATTTCCCGTGGTGCAGATTGTCTCTGCGGCCTCTTGTCTCCTGTCGCCATGCATCGTTGAGGAAAGTCTGTCTTTTCCGTAAGGCAGTTGCAGGCAGCAGTAAGTGTCTTCCCTGAGGTCCATAAGATCAAACAACGCCTTTTCCTGAAGTGTCTCTTCAACTTGTTGGCCTCTGCTGAACTCTCTCCAGTCTCACTGTCTTGTATTGGGGCCCCGAAGGTGGACATCTCCGTCCAAGTTCAGACTCTCCAGTGTTGAAGAGAAGGCAGCAATCCCTTCCTGGAACCCACGCTGGGCTGATACAGCCCAGCTTGCCAGTACAGCTCCAGCTACCCCCGTCCCAGTACAGCTCAGGATGTGGTTGACCTGCTTCACTACCAGGCCCCGCTGCTGACTCCTGCTCTACTTGTTGCCCAGCAGAACCCTCTGCATCCTTCCCTGCAGAGCTGCTTTCTCCCCCGTCAGCCCTGGCCCGGCCTCTGGACTGGGAACTACAGACTTGTTGAGCTTTGTGCTGGATCATGGCTCCTCTTGAGGTCCTTCTGAATACCGCTACGTTCTCCAGCATGTTGTCCACTCTCCCATCTGGTCGTGTCCATGAACCTGCTGAGAGCGCACACCATCCTGTCATCCAGGTTGTTGGTGAAGACACTGAACTTCATTGGCCCGGCTCTCGGTCCCTGAGGGACACCCCTTGGACTTTGAGCTGCTGGTCACAACCCTTCGATCCTGACGGTCCAGCCAATTTCCCACCCACTTTGTAGGCCACTCAAAAACCGTACGCTTGCCCGTGTGCTGGATGCAGCTCCCAGCCATGCAGCCACTTGAGTTGTCATGGGCCACCTTTGGCTCTGAATGACCCCGGCTGGCCAAGGAGGGCACCAGTGGCCTGCAGCCTCAGGGAGGTCAGCGTCATTCCGGTGTAGGGGTAGAAACAGCTGGTTCCAGCCAGCCAAGCAAAACAAGTGTGCAGTGAAAAACAGGTTTGAGTGAGAAGCAGGTTTTGGGCCGAGCGCTGGGGTGAGAGAGGTGCTTACGGAGCACTTCGCTCAGCCGGGTGTTCAGCAGCACTTGGATCGGCTTCTGGTTGGGTTGTGGAGGGGGTGCTCAACAGACAAGGTCCAGACGGCCACGATGTTAATTGAACCACGCTGGCTGTCTGCCAGGGTGTTAATTAAACCTTGTGGGCTGTTTATTTAGTGAAATAGCCAGGATTTTTTCCTGAGCATTTGATTTTGGATCTGGGCTGTTTCAAATAATAATTACTTGTTTCCCACGTTGGCTCCTAAAATTGATTTAAATGACCATTTCCGGCTGATCTGGTGACAGCGTGGCAGCTCTTGGTTAAAATAATCCAAACATTAAAAACATGAGAACGATGTGCTCTTGCTGAGGCTTGTCCCAGCACTGGTGTGGCCGGCAGGAGCAGGGCAAGGATCCTCCCCCTGCACCGGGGAAACTGGG
>NW_010396984.1:20239-28698 GCF_000710305.1 Buceros rhinoceros silvestris | reverse complement strand
CTGAAAGGACCTTCCCAACCCGAACAGTTCTGTGGTTCTGTACTGCTGTTTCAGTGCCACCCAGAAGCACATGCTGCTGCGTGGCTGAGGGGTGGGATGTGGGGGGGAACTGGGCATGCTGGTGTGGGTACCTGGCTGGGGACAGAAAGTGTTGCTGCGAGCGTGCGTGGAGCAAGGCCACAGCTTGCAGAGTGACTCCTGAGACGTCAGCTGAAACATGACTTCAGCTCAGCCTTGAGAGGTCCGCAGCGCACGGCAGCAGCTTCCAGCGTGCTCTTGGGGCGGGTGACCCAGGCCCTGTGGGACAGAGCTGCTGTCGCTGGCTGACGTGACTCACTGGGTGCTGTACCCCACCCCTGCCATGCCCGGGGGTACCTGGCCACAGCTGAGCGTGGTCTCTGGCCACAGCTCTGACAGCCACACTAGCCCGTGGAGGGGAAACCCAACACCTTTTACCCACCTCTGCGATTTGGAACGTGGTGGCGTGGCTGAGGATGAAGCTGTTCTTCACCCACCATTTCTGAGGTCCTGCTGCGGGACTGTTCCCCAGCCCTAATGCCGAGTGTCGAGTCTTCGTCCCTGTCTCGCTGGCTGCTAACAACAAGTAGTTACAGCCTAAACTGAAGCAACATGAAGAGTAAAACTCTGTTTCCGAAACCCAAGTGAGTCTCGAAGAGCAGGTCCTTCACAGGAACAGGGAGAAGCAAAGAAAAGAGGAGCCGGTTTTGGGGTGAAATGTGGAGGCTTCTCCCTGAAGCTTTCTGAGACTCAGGGCCCTGCAGGGTGGGGGGCTGGGGAGGGAAGGTCTGAGTACAACTGGTGAGGAAACACGGGGGCGGAGCCGGGCTCGAGTGAAAGGCAGCCACGTTTTGTGGTGTGATAAGGATGTCACAAGCAGGGGAAAAAATCCTTTGTCTTTTAATTGTACTATTTTTGCCCCCACAGGTATAGCCTTCACAGACCTCCCCGTAAGTACACCCACCTTCGGGATTTCAGCTGCGGGAGGGGGAAGGGGTGGGTGGGTTTTCTCCTCTTTGAAGCCCTTTAAATGGTAACGCTCGTTACTGGCTGACGGGGATGCTCCTTTTGCTGAAACTTCCCACTCCTGCGGCTGGGTTGTGGGCAACTCACGTGTCTCCTCTCCTCCCTCTCCACCTCTGAGAATCTTCTCCTGGAAGTAAAGCTAGGATGCAAAACTCCGTTGCAGGTCAGTCTCTTCCGAGCGCAGCAGGGGCTGTATATGCCAAGTCACTGAGCAGCTTCTCCTGTCCCACCGTCAGAGAACCCCAACCTAACGTTGCTCTCAGCTCTTCTCTCTCGTCCAAGTCTTGCAGCCATGGTGGAGTTGTTCCCTTCCCACGGCGAGGTTAAGGGAAGATGGTTTTGAGGATGGAGGTCAGGCTTAGCTGGCTGTAGTGTGTGTGCTCATCGCACAGGTGTTTGACGAGCCTCCACCCATGGTGAGTAACCAGCTCATGGAATTGCTGCAGGAATGTCTTGGGCATCCACGTGGGGCTGGTGATTACTCCTGTGATTGGCCAGCCCCGATACTGAGCGACTCTTGAGTGCCGTGACACCAGCGGGGTTACCCCAGGCAGGAACGGCCAGCCGGCTCTTAGAGAAGCAGGGCTCTCACAGTGGGGCGTGGACAAAACAACGGTTGCTCTTTTCCAGCCCCGGGTGTTCCTGGGCAGAGAGAGGTGTTTAGGGGGAGAGGAGGAAACCAGGCCAGTGTACACCAGTACCTGCCCTGCACCCGCTTCCCTCACAGAGAGCCGCTTCTCCTGAGGCTGCACACCTGGCTTCATGCTTTTCTCTGAGGAATTTCTTAGCTCCCATAACTCATCCAGGCCTCTGAAGTGATTGATTTTCTTGACTGCCTTCCACGCTAGGTGGAAGAAAGCTTTGTCTCGCCCTTCCTGCCAAAACGTTTATTTCATTCCTCTTGATTTTTGTGTTGTGAGAAAGAGCGACTCCCTGTCAGCTTCCCGATGGGCTTCACGGCCTTACTGATCTCTCCATACTCCAGCCAGGATACCCCTGGGGCGTCCTCTGTTCTCCCTCCTGGGTGTGCTTTGTTTTCCCTCTGGTTGTAGGAGTCACAGTTCTAACATTTCCCTTCAGATTTCTTCTCGTTTGGCTGCACTGCTGCTCCTTCCGAGATGAGCGCAGTCTTCACGTGGGGCCAGACAGACACTGACTCTTTAGGCTCTTACCAACCAACGGTAGCTCTTGGGCACGTACTGTTGCTTTGTCATTTAACGTGTTGCCTGAGCGCTGCTCAGCGCAGATTTGGCAGGCTGAGGTGGCCTGCGCTGCTCAGCTTCGCCTGTGTCCTTTGGACCCAGGAGGACACAGCGAGCTGACATACGTTTAACGTGCGCTTGCAGCCGTGCACCCAGGTGTGAGTCTGTGTGACAGACGGGATGAAGCAGAGCAGCAGGAGGGCTCTTGCAGCAGTGAGGCCTTGCAGAGCTGCTGAGGTGCAGTTCAAACCCTCCTGAGGCCAGGACCTCCCTCATCCGGCTCTTTCTTCATCTCACCAGATCATCCATCCGGGATCTCATGCTCGTTGGTCCGTGTGTCCTGTGCAGAGGAGATTTTGGTTTGCTGTTAACCTGGAGGAAGGCCTGGACGGGTGGGTTTGGGGACCAGCTGCTCAAATGCCCGGTGGCAGAGCCTGCCGTGGTTAGGTGGTGTCTCTGTGCCTTTTACCAGCCAGTTTGCTGGACTGTTCTCCCTGGAAATCTCCTCCTGGCTTTCACAGCAGCAGCTAATCCATGACACTATTCTTCTGGCCAGGAGGGAGAACAGAGGATGCCCCACAGGCCTCCCACTATCGAGCGTTATCCTCTGTGAGACCATTTCTCTTTAAAAAGAAGGTGAGAGGAGCTCGTCTGGCTCGTTTCACCCCCTAACTGTGGATGTGAGCAAGGACAGGAGGCTTCTGCCTCTGCAGATTTTGGGCAGTCCTCTCTAGCTGCCCAGCTTCATCCTAAGGACACCTGCGCCTGATTTCCATCATTCCTGTCCTCTGTCCCGTGAATTACTGCCGCCCTCCCTCACCCTTGCAGACGCCTGTGTATTCCATGGCCTTTTCTGGCCCTTTTTGCTCCCTCAGTCCATGGCAGCTTGATTCTTCTCCCAAACACTTGAGGTTACTGCCCCTTCCTGAAGAAACCCAAGGTCAACTTTTGGTTTAAATATAATGACTGTTGTCAGGGGTTGTGGAAGTCCTGAGGTAGTGGGGAATTTGAGGTTGATGTAACTTGCTGGTGGTATTTTTCGTTTATTACAGCCTTGTGATCCAGGCTCGAACACAATATCCCGTCATTGTCAGGTAAAGAACAGAAAACATCCATCACCTAGAAGGTCCAGCACGCAATCCGTGTTCTCCAGCTGCTAAAGCCACCGTCTAAAACTTTAACCATGAACAAGAGTGACCCGAGTGACCCCCGAGGGCCTCGGCTTGGAGCACTCTGTGCGGTTTGTGGCTCTGTCCATACCGAGTTACCGCAGTCCCCTGGGGAGGGGCTGCAGCTGAAAGCTTTTTCTTGCATCACAGCCTGTGCGTGGTCGAAGCTGAGCAGAGGCACAGACCAGTGAGAAGCCTGGCCAGTAAAGCCCATTGCTTTTACACCCCCCAAGTGTCAGTAACTTGCAGAGTTGGCACATCAGTGCCATTACACAAGGAAACCTCAGAGGTGGATTGAGAGAAGCTGGGGGTAGGCAGCTTCCCCTCAAAGGCAAACATGCCCCCAAAGTGGATGAGAAATAAGTGATATGTTGTAACTTGGGGGGTTTTACATCTAACTCACAAGTATTTTGGGTATTTGACTCCTGGCCTTGAAAGTCCTTGGGTTCAGAAAGCTAAAAAGTTAACTTAATAAAAAAGCTCTGAAGTTCGGGCTGTGGAAAAGACTGATCCCTCGTTAGAGAACAGGAAAGGAGAAGGAGGAGCAACATGCAATCATCCTGGCTTCTAATTTCCATTTCCAGGCTGTATTTATAGATTCCTTTTTTCCGTTGTTTTTTGAGATTTGGTAATTCCAAGGGTAGAGCAGGTTGGCCAGGACCTTTTCCAGCTGAGGTTTGGAAGTCTCTGAGGACAGAGATGCTGCAGTCTCTCTGCGATGCTGTGCCAGTCCTTTGTCATCTCCACAACAAAGAATTTCTTCCTTATGGTCTCATCAGAATTTCCCCGGATGTGGCTTGTGCCCCTTGTCCTTTCACTGAAGCCCCTTGAGAAGGATCCGTCCCTGTCTTTTTACGTGGAGATCGGGAACCGGGTACAGTCCTGCGGGTGCAGCCATGCCAATGACAGCAGAGGGAAGTCATCGCTTCCCACGACATGCTGGCTCCGTTTTTGCTGATGTGATCAGGATTCTGCTGAGTTCCCCCTCTGACAGTCTTAATACCTTTAGTAAAAAGTACAGCCCGCAGCTCCCGTAGGTCTCAAGGGGCGATGGCTGACGTTGCCAATGCCTCAGGTCTCTAATAGTGAGGAACTGGTCGAATACTTTACCCAGATGGTTGTGGGAAAGCCCATGCCCCTTGCTACGCAGGAGGAGAGAACCATCCAGCTTCCTTTAGGATGGCCATCTAACCCCCAGCAGCAGTTGTTGCTGATGTGAGCTGGAGAGAGGGGTCTGCTCCTCTGCTGACCTAACACCTGACAGGGACTCAGCCGCGAGCAGGACACCCCAACCAGGCACCTCCCTCTCCCTAGTATCACTACGGCCACCCGTGTGTCTTGCCCAGGGTCTGGCTTCCGGCTGTGTCAGTCTCCAGAGCGTTAGAAGAAAGTCAAAAAACCCGACACCCAACAGTTCATGCGTGCCAGGAGTGAGACTTTGTCCCGCACCCCGCAGGCTGTCAGCAGTGGGTCGGTGAGGTTTGTGCTGCAAACGGAAGAGTCATTGGTGCTGCAGAGAAGGAACAAGACAGCAAATGGAACGTGCTCTTAAAAATGTGATCCAGAGAGATGAGAACCATCACTCCAGAACCTTTCTGATGCCATTTCTCTTTTCCGCGCATTGAAGCGGGCTCAGGGATTTGTGTCCGTAAGCTTACTCTTAACATAGCCTGAATTCAGAGAACTTCTAGATAGACTTAGACCATAAATGAAAATGTTCATGTAGATCATCTTTGGAAGTTGAGTCATGGGCCGAATTATAGAGGTATTTTCACAGTGGTGACCTTTGACTTTTCCCCATGTTCTAGTGGCACATCAAAACTTCCGTTTGGATCCATATGCTGCTTCTTAAAGTGAAATTCGTCTCTCAGTAGTGAAACTCCTTGTGTGGATGACTTGCTGTCTTCGGATCATCAAAGACCTCAGAGCCCCACTACTCTCCATTCCCCTTTCATCAGCGGTGTAAAATACTCAGAGAGCAGCTTCCAAGGAGTTCACTTCCAAGGAGCTCAGTTGAAACGCTGGAGAACACAGACCTGTGGGTTGAAATGATGCCCCTTTCTATTGTTATTATTTGCTGGCTCTTGAACTTTGGTAGAAATTGCAGCAAATGAAGGCAGCAAGTGGATGTGCCGTTGACAGCATCGTGGTGCCAATCACAGGCTGCTGGGGCTTGAACCTGTTGTTCTGGTGTTGTGCAGTAATTCTCACAACTGCACAGTAAGTTGTGGGCGTCCTTCAGGGTACCTGAAGGGCCGTTGCCTCTCCCAGTCCATTCCATGTCTCGGTGTCACGAGCAGCTCCTTTGTCGTACCAAACTGCGGACCTGGAACCAGAAGGAGTAGGCCGGGTTTAATACAGGTCTCTTTTTCTCCCCTCCCAGTCGAATCTCTACCCTACGGTGGGTCTCCAGACTCCAGGAGAGATAGTCGATGCCAACTTTGGGCAGCAGCCCTTCGTGTTCGACATCGAGGACTACATGCGGGAGTGGCGAGTCAAGATCCAGAGCACCATCAAGCGCTTCCCCATCGGAGACAGGCTGGGCGAGTGGCAAGCCATGCTGCAGAAGTAAGTCCCCGCTCTGCTGCTCAGCTTCTTCCGCTCTCTTAGGCTTTAAATACTGAGTCTTTTAATGGTAATTTATGCTTTTTTTATGGCAAAAATTGCCAGTCAGTGCCTTCTGCTCCGGTTGGTTTGCCCTCTGTTTTGTTAGTAGTCGCTCCCGTGCAGATTGCTGCTGTTCCAGATCTAAAAGGTGTGGGAGGAGTGTGTGTCCGGTGTGTTCCGCTGTGTCCTCAGCTTGAGTCAGAAATGAGAGAGCCAGAAACAGCCTAAACCAGAGGCTTCCAGACCCAGCCTAACTGCTCACACAGTTCTGGCGCTTTGTGAGTTCTGAACGCGTTTCCCGTTGCGCAAAGGATTGAGTGGAGCTTGATGAGAACAATGACAGGAGTGGTCAGAGGTCAGGAGCATCTTCTGCCCGAAGAAGGACGGAGCTGGGTGAAGCTCCACTTGGCACCAGGTAATTGAGGGAGCTGGACCGTAGCTGTGGGTCTGTCGCTGACACAATGGAGAGCACCACAGAGAGTGGTTATTCACGAGAATTAGCGAAAAAGCACCTTCTGGCTTCAAACCAAAATCATGTCTTTTTTCACCAAGTCTGTGAAACCCTGGGACTTGCTGCTGCGAGAAGTTGTGGTGGTTTAAGTAAGTGCATTTTGAAAGGTGTACATTAAATGCTTGCAGTAGTTCATGGAGCCCCGTGCCATAGTTACATTTTAAACACCCAAGTCTATGGCTGTTGCTTCTGTCTTAGATTGCTCATGCCTCTGATTGCAGACAGCTCCGTGTTTCCCCTTTTTCTTATATTCTTCCCCTAAACCCCCGGTAGTGGTCCCTGGTATCCAGGAGACTCAGAGGCAGCGGTGATCGTAGCCACCCGATCGTTCCTGTGTTCTGCTAGTCTTGTATTTGTGGATAATTGAAGGCAACCAGCAAAGCCTTTGAAAAGCAACTAGCAGAAGCTATTGAAAATAATAATACCACCTTCCTTCAAGAGGAGGAGGAGCAGGAGGCCTGCCAGGGAGCTTGTAGGGCTTGCAGAGGACTGCAGCTGGGGAAGACAAGACCATACCCAGTAGAATTCTTTGCCCACGTTTCCAGAAATCAGGTAGGTTGGCATGCTGGGGTGCTTCTTTGTGAGGGACTTGGCACAGGCTGCATCTGGGATTGAAGAGTCTGTCAATGAAGCACTGGAAGAAATAGGTGAGGGGAAGTGGAGAAGGTTTCTGGGATCAGATATTTACCCAGAGCCCTGACGGGACTCTAGGCTAAAACAGAGGATATTGTGGCTGCGGAACAGAGTTTCTCTCCAGATGGCCTTGTGTTAAGAGAAGGGGGGGATGCTGCGTGTGGTGCCATGTTTCACGAAGGCTTTGAGAAGAGAGTCAGGCAGCGATGGGCTGAGAGAACCTTCCTGTCCAGCTTGGAGAGATCCCTAGAAGTGCTCCTGAAGGGTAGATGCATTGGGCACATGGAGAGATAGGACTTGGGTTTTGCAAAGAGGAGCCAGCAGCTCTGCGGACGTGGTTCTTGGGCTCCTCTCTTTGTCTTGGAAGTCCAAAAGGCTTTTGAAAATTTCCCCTGCTGCAAACTAAGGGGAGACTATGCAGCCAGAGGCTGAGGGCACGTGTCCGGGGTGGGTGATGAGTTGTTTAAAAGGGAGATGAGAGGGGGAATGAGTGGGAAAGGGATTGTCACTTTGGGAGAAGGAGTCTGTAGTGAGGCTTGGATGGGTGCTGGTAGTGTCCAGGGTGTCGAGGGTCTTCAGAAATGGCTGGGAAGAAGGGACCTTCCAGGAGGGAATGAGATCTTTGGGTCGTGATGAATCATAGCATGGGAATGTCAGCAGATTTTTTTGGTCGTGTGAAGGAAAAAAAATAATGATGGGGTTTGTTAGGGGATAACCAGAGGACAAAAATAACTCTGTCACTGTGTGAATATGTAGTGCACCCTTAATATGAATCTCACGTGATGTTTCAGTTCTTTCTCTCCAAAAGTATGTAGTAGAAGTGAGAAAAGCATGGAAGAAAACTAGCACCCTCCTGGAGAAACTGGCTGCTCATGGCTTGGATGAGTGGTCTCTTTGCTGGGTAAAAAACTGACTGGATGGGCGGGCCCAGAGAGTGGTGGGGAATGGAGCTAAATCCAGTTGGCAGCTGGTCACCAGTGGTGTCCCCCAGGGCTCAGTGCTGGGGCCTGTCCTCTTCAACACTTTTATCAATGATCTGGATGAGTGCACCCTCAGTGAGTTTACAGATGACACCAGGCTGGGTGGGAGCCTGGATCTGATGGAGGGTCGGGAGGCTCCACAGAGGGGTCTGGCCAGGCTGGATCGATGGGCCGAGGCCAATTGTATGAAATTCAACAAGGCCAAGTGCTGGGTCCTGCCCTGGGGTCACACCAGCCCCCAGCAGTGCTGCAGGCTGGGGGCAGAGCAGCTGGGAACTGCCCCGCAGAAAAGGACCCCGGGGGGGGTTGTGGG
>NW_010396984.1:19527-19915 GCF_000710305.1 Buceros rhinoceros silvestris | reverse complement strand
GAGCCGCCGAGCGGCGGCCCGGGGTGGCCAAGAGGGCCAGCGGCAGCCGGGCTTGTCCCAGCACTGGTGTGGCCAGTCAGGTACTGCCTGTCCTTGAGGGGGTTTAGGACAGTGTGAAGTTCCTGCAGCACTTTTCCTGGTAAAAGTGACCGGTTTGGGTCACCCCATTGTGTAGGTGCATATTTAGCTGTGTTGGACCTTTCCTTGTATCACATGGTAACACAATTTCTTTGAGAGGCTTTACTGGAGGGCTCTGTGAAATGTCTTTGGACAACCAAGTGGACTCTACAAGTGTCTCTTTTCTGCCCGCGTCCAGATTCCTTCCAAAAATGTCACCAGACTGGAGAGCCAGGGCTTGCCTTTGCCAAGGCTGCTGGCTCGCCATCAG
>NW_010396984.1:14751-19430 GCF_000710305.1 Buceros rhinoceros silvestris | reverse complement strand
CTGGAGAGCCAGGGCTTGCGTTTGCCAAGGCTGCTGGCTCGCCTGCGGTAGGACCAGGTGACCCTTGTGTTTGTTCCGTGTGTCTCCAGAACTGTTTCTGCTGACGTACATGGTGGAGGTGCCAGGGTCACTGCTCCGTTGTTCCTCATATCTCCTTTGGGCTTTTTTTGAAGAATCAGCATCATGTTTCCCATCTCCCTCCTCTCTGTAGGCAGGTTTCAGTCAGGGCTTGCACCTCGCGATCGTAGTGCAGCTGTTCCAGGTTGGAGTGCCAAGCTCTTGAGCAGCGCGTTCTTGTCCTGTGGCTTTGTTAGGATTTGTAGCATCTCATTTAATCTCTAACTGTGCTGCCAGGCGTCCCTCCTCTCCTGCCCGGCACGTCCCCAGGGGTGCGGTCCTGGAGGGGCTGGCACCAGGGGAGGTTTGCTGCAGGGAGTGTCTCTCTGGAGAGGAGGAGAAGAATGAGCCTGGCAGGGCTTTTATCCACGCTGCTCTGCTGGGTGCGCTGTCACCGGCGAGGCCGGTGGGAGGAGGTTTTCAAGTCCTTGGAAGGGGCTCATGTGGACAACTCATCATCTTCGAGTGTCATTACAGTCTACAGGGTCGCTGATCTGTTCAGCTCTTGCCGTGAAGAATCTGAGCAGGAGTCACCTGAGGGATCAGCTGGTGGGGTCGATACGGGAGAGGAGCAGTTGGAGGTCCCTGTTGCTGACAAAGCTGGAGGACCCGGCACTGGGCACTTGAGAGTCTTAAGTGGTGCCATGCGGAGGGAGGAGAGAGCTTTATGTGGTTCGTGCAGCTGGGCTCTGCTTTGAAGGAGAAAAGCCACAGATGGAGCAAGTCTCTCTGCCACCACCACGACCACTGCCCTGGGTGCAGCACAGAGACAGCCGCTCCCACACTGCGAGCACTTGTGCCCTCCACGAGTTCCACTCGTGGCTCCCGCGCGGTGAAGGCTTCTCCTTCAGAGGGCCTGGCATGCCGAAAGGGGTTCATGGTCTGCAGGAACACGTCCCGGTGTTCACGGTGGAGCGCAGCAACATTCGCCCAGAACCTCAGGAGAGGTACCCTCGATGCAAGCATGCTGCCGAATGTCCGGGGGTGCTCAGCACTGCCATAGTAAAACACAGGACCGATAAGTCCCTGCGGAAAATCAGCCTGGCAGCCTAGCCAGGCTGTAATCGCGCTGTGCCCCACGCAGGCACACGTCCTGCGGTGGCTGTCCCCCTCCTGGCAGTTCCTGCCAGCCTGGGGCACTGGGGTCAGGGGTTCGGCCTGGCAGAGCTGGGGCGAGCTGGCTGCAATGCTGGGCAGCCAGAGGGATGCGGTTCCCTGCGCCCATCCGTGCCATGCTGAGGGCAGAGGACGTGTCCCATGCCAGAGCGGTCAGACACGCTTGTTTTTAGAACCAGTTTTAAAGATTGCACCCCCGCTTACAGTGTTACACCCGGACCTGGCTGCTGGCGCATCACCCGCTTCTTTCTCGCACTGCAAGAGCCACGATGGCATGAGCTTTGAGCTGCAGTTTGGTCGGATCAGTCCAGCTTCGTCACGAGAAGCCTCGTTTGAAGCTCCTCACCAGAAGCTTCCAAATCCTGTGCTGGCTTTTCAGGTTGTGTTAAAGCCTGGCGAGCGTTAATGTTGACCTGCCACGTCCTGGGAGGGCACGAGTGATTCAGACACGGTCTGTGCAGAAGGACGTTCCAGTGGTGTGTGCTTGCTGACCTCCCTGCCACGATTTTGGGAAATACAACTCTGGAAGTGTTAATGTTTGTACAGCCAGCGCTGGCTCTTCGTAAGTCGGCGGGTAAAAGTACCTGTAGAATTTGTAAGGAGATTCAGCTACCGAAGGTACCTTTGCTGGCAAAATAAGGGATGGTCGAAGTTCAGGACCAGAATCTTTTTTTTTTTTTTTTTTTTTTTTCAATTTGAGATCTAGTTGAAAGCCCTGGGCCTGTCGGAGGTTCCAATTTTGTGTGAGCGTGGGATGCCGCAGGACCGAGCTCTTCCTGGACAGTGGTCATTAAATAAATAAATCCCGTGTATGCTCCGGGAGTCTTCACTTTGTGGTGTTGATTTTTTTCCCTCCGTAAGGTGAATGTCGAGCTTCCCTCCTGCTTGCTGAGGACCCGGTGCCCAGATCGTTAATTTACACTCTCTGCACCCAGAAGTCGGGCCCTGGTGATGCCCCAAGCAAGCTGAGTTTGGTCATTGAAATTGCAGCTTCTGCTGGGCTGATCTTTCCTCTCCAGCACGATTCGCCTGCTCTGCCGGTGTCTCTTCACCTGTTTGTATTTTCTCACTTTCCAGTATGGTTTCGTCGTATTTGGTTCACCATGGCTACTGTTCCACAGCAACTGCCTTTGCCAGGGTGACCGACACCACCATCCAGGAAGAGCAGACCTCAATAAAGAACAGACAAAGTAAGTCTCTTGCGTTGCCACGTGCCGGCCACGTGCCGCCTTCGGGACTCTGCAGGGTCCACAGTGCTGTGGAAGCAGAAAAGCTGTTCCACGGCAGCACAAAGCTGGGCACAGCGCCCTGCTGGGGACCAGCAGAGCTTGGGGACTCCTGCCTGGGAGCACCTTGCCCATCATCACTGTCTCCTCCAGCCTCTGCTGTCCTCGCCCTGCCCTTTCCGTTGCCTGTCTGCTCCGAGGGTGACCTGCCCGCCTGGCGGGGTTGAGTACGCTGGGTTTTCGGGTCAGCTCGGTTAGCGTCCCTCGGTCTGGGGACATGCACAGCAGGGTCCTGGAAGAGGTGAGGTGGCTCGGCTTTGAGACCAGCGGATTCACACACCAGGCTTAACACAACATCAAGGGCAGAAGGTGCTTTCTTGGAGGTGGTGCCAGGTGGGTGGAGAGTAGGATGGTGACCTCGGACTTCACCTGAGCCGAGGCCGCTGGGCACCAGAGATACCCATGGGTTTGGGTTCCTGATGCAGCCTGTTGCAGCAGGAGGGGTTTCATTAGCGGGGTCACAGGGTCACACAGCGATCTGTTGTGACTACAGCCTCCAGAGGTAACGGCTCTTCCAGCCCCTTTGCACACTTTGCCTTCAGGTGATTTTTTTTTTGCATGCTGAAGGTTTTTCAAATTCTCAGCCAACGCATTTAGCTCACATGAGGTAAAGAACTTGTATTCCACGTCTGGTTCATTGCTGCCGTTCCCTCCACAGCGCTCATCGCTCGGCTGGGGAGGTGGGAAGTGTGCTTGGTCCTGCAGAGTGACACTTGCAGCTTTCTCCTGCTGTGGGGTTTATTGTGGCTCTTCCATTCACAGCTCAGACCGCAGAGTCACAGAACATTGGTGTGTGTTCTGCATTCTCCTGGCTGCTGAATACAGGCGACATCCCGCTTCTGTACATTTCCCTTCCCTTTGTGAACTGCGTCTCGTGACTGTGACGTCCCAGGGGCCTGGTGCCCCTTTGTCGCTCGCTCTCCATACATTGTGTGTGCTTAGCCAGCACTCGGTTCATCTGGGGACTCTGCTTAGTACCCAGAATAACTTGTAATTGCTGCCCGTTAGTGCTGATGCACTTTGTGCATTCCAGGTCACGCGCTGCACAGCCCTGACCCCGGCCAGGGATCTTGCTGGTGTGGAGCCTTACGGGAGGCACGCGAGACGGTGCAGTGAGGAGCGGTGATGAGGCAGATGGAGGGAAGGAATATGGAGCTCTGAAGTTGGGGCTTAAATAAAGGGTGTGAGGAAAACACAGACGGGAGAACAAAAAGAGGGGAAAATATAAAAGGCAGCGTCATCTGTGAGAGTTGCCGAACAAGGCAGAGAAGGGAGCTGTCAAAAGCAGCAAGACGTGGAAACGGACGTGCAAGAAACAGCAAAGAGAGAGAGACAGTGCGACACACGTTGGTGTGAGAGCCACATCTTTGGGTTTAGCTTTCAGCTGTGACAACAGGCAAATAGACGCGGAGAAGTGGGAGCCCAGACGAGTCACTGCAGGTTGCTGCTGGGGGATGCTAATGCACTGGGGTCACTGGGCTGGGCTCACATCTGCTCCGGCCTCGCAGAAGTCACAGCCGGTTGGTTTTAGAGCCTCCGCGTGCAAAGCTCCTCACAGGCAACTCAAAACCTTCTCCCTGTTGTTCGTGAGGAGTCCTGGGAAACCAGAGGGTGAAGGGCCAGGTGGTTTTAGTTTTGAGTATACTGAGAAAACCAATTAAACACCAGCCTCTGCAGATCAGCAGCTTCTGGGAGTGTTCAGGGGTGGGATCTCAAGTCTTCACTGGTGTCTTCTGACCCACTGAAGGAGCACAGGTGGAACATGAACACGCAGGATGATAGATGGCTTCTGCCTTCTGTCTTTGCACCCCCTACCAGTGTCCAGCTCGTTGAGCTGTTTCTAGCTTAGCCAGTGGCTGGTTCCTGCAGCTGGCTGACAGGCGCCACATCCTCGTGGCAGGCCCAGCTGAGGTTCCTTCTCTGGGCATACAGTGAGGTGGGACGCGCAGGTTTGTTGGTATGGTTACTTCTGCTTAGAGCGGGGCTTGTGGGGAAGCAGTGCTGTGCTCTGGTTTAAGCCCCCAGGCTCTTGAAGAATACTCTGCATATCTGCTGGTCAGCCGTACAGTCGTCTTCCAAGCATGGACCAGCCAGGGGATGTAACGTGGGGGTAACCCTCTGAAATTTGCACTTCCCCGGCAGCCTCCTCGCTGCCCTCCA
>NW_010396984.1:13113-14643 GCF_000710305.1 Buceros rhinoceros silvestris | reverse complement strand
TCTTTCCCATTGCTGCATAGCCCTGTGACTAAGGGAGTGAAGCCCCACCCCATCCTCCAGGTCCTTCTCCTCTTGGTGTTTCTGACCCGCTGACAGATTCCCCCTCATTTCCAGAGGCTTTTCCTCACCTGGATCCGCAAGAAACAGAGTGTGGTCCCAGTTCTCCCTGGCCTTTGTGCAGGGAGGTGGTGGGAGCTGCGGCGTGTGGAGCCAACTCTTCTGGCGGTTCTTGTTGGCCAGTCCCATGTGTCACCAGGTCTCCTTTTGCTTTCAGGAATACAGAAGCTAGTGTTAGCAGGCAGAGTGGGAGAGGCGATAGAAGCCACCCAGCAGCTCTACCCTGGCCTCCTAGAACATAACCCCAACCTGCTCTTCATGTTAAAGTAAGTACGAATAGCTTTGTGCTCCCGAACGCTGAACGTGTAGGTGAAGGAGAGAAGAAAGGGGCTGTCCAGCCACCCGCTGCGGCTGCACACCTCGGTCCACATTCACACTGTCCGAGATCCCTTTGGGGGCGGGTGGGAGAGGCCCCAGGGTCGGCCCTTAGCGCGGGGCTCCTTGCGGTGTAGGCATAGCCCTTGCTGCTCAGGCCAGTAGGGCTTTGCCTGGCGAGGTCAGGCAGAGGTGGGTGGAATTTTAGCTCTGCTGTCTGCCAGAAGCTCCTTCACAGGTGGCCTTCAGTTGTCCCGTGGAGGTCTGGCAGCACTGGAGCACGTGGCAGTCACTGAAGGCTTGTAGCAAGGCGGGAAAAGACTCTCTGGGGTAGTGACTGAAGGACAAAAGTGCGTGTGTGTTCTGTCAGCCATACAGAGTGGCTCTCCCCAGCCTCCTGAGACGTATAAGGACAATTCCCAGTAAAGCTCAGGGAAGAGGTGTCCTCGCTGTCTCTGTGGATATCCCATTTTCAACCCTCTGTCTTCCACTGGCCACCAGCATTTCTAGGCTGATGGAGAAGTGGGGGGACTGTGATGTTTGGCAGATTTAGTATCTTCTCCCTGAAAAAAACCTCCCACAACTGAATTTTGGAATGCCTGCAGAGGTGTGGAGATGAGAGCATGCTGTGAAGGAACAGTTTCTTCCTAGCACAATGGAAATAAATTTCCTTTTGGGGCACGTCTCAGCAGTTTCTGAACTCCTTCCTTATCAGAGCACTTGCTGTGCGAAGGTCCCAGGAGTCTGAAATGTTGTTTTGAAAGCCAAGAAATGAAATCCTGAGCAGTCTCCAGGACTGTCCCACTCAGGAGCCCTCAGTGTGGAGCATCCTGGCTGTCACGCACCCTTTTCTCTTTCTTCCCTCCCATGAAATCAGGTGTCGGCAGTTTGTGGAGATGGTCAATGGGACAGACAGTGAAGTACGTTGCTTCAGTGCCCGCAGCCCCAGATCCCAGGACAGTTACCCCGGCTCCCCCAGCTTAAGTCCTAGACATGGATCAAGCAACTCACACGTTCACAGTACCGGTAAGTGTGTTTCCTGTGTCTCCTCCCAAAAGGAGGACGTGGTTGTGTAGGACATGATGTGCTCCTTTCCGA
>NW_010396984.1:12641-12990 GCF_000710305.1 Buceros rhinoceros silvestris | reverse complement strand
TTTCCTTCCCGGTGCCCAGCGTGAGGACGTGCTGTTGTCACAGGTGTCTCTATACTGTTACAGAATTGGGTTTGCAGTTGTTATTTTCCACAGACACTTGTCTGCGGAACGGGTTTTTTTCAGAATAAGAAGCTTTTGAAGGTGGCCTTCTGGTGCAGCCACAAGTGCCGCAGGGTTTCACTGACCGGGCTGTGAGAGGAGGTCCGGAGAACAAACCGTGTTTCCCATACCTTGGGGGCTGCCAAAGAATTGCTTTGCAGTAAGGAGCGGGCAGAAGATGCGCTGTTCTGGCCACCTGAGTGAAGGGTTGGGGGATGCCTTGCATGAGAGCTTCTCCCTGCCCCATGGA
>NW_010396984.1:11403-12455 GCF_000710305.1 Buceros rhinoceros silvestris | reverse complement strand
TACCTGCCAAACCCATCCCTGGAGCATCCGCTCTTCGCAGTTTGGGAAATTAAACTTTGGGATTTGCAGTGGAAGGAGCGAGATGAACCAGGACACTCCAGGTAATGATCGACTGTGGGCCAGGGAGTACGACCTGCAGAGCCCCTGAAAACAGCCTGAGCTGCTTCCCTGCCCCTCGAGCTGCTCACAGAGTGTCTTTTGTTTCGGCGTTCCTGCTGCTGCGTGTGGACAGGCAAACGCTGAAGGGAAAAGACAACGAGGACTGCAGTGCCTCCAAGCTATCACTCGCCTTCCCGAGCCAGTGTCTTTGTTTTCCTTTATCGTGTGGTGAGAAACCCTGGGTATGTGTCTCTGCCTCATGGTCAGAACCATCCCAACAGCCCATAAAAGCTCTTGGTAACCTGTTTTCAGCTGGGAGGAGCCTGCACGAGAAACCCTCCTGCAAGGCGAGGCAGCGTTTCTGTCAGATGTATTTGTCCCCATACATGGGACATCCCCTTCCACAGAGCTCTCTGTCAGACTTCCTGCTTTCCAAGTTCCATCGGGGCGTGTTCCACAGACCATCGTGCACTCTCTACGGCAGCTTTGGCATTCAAACGTGCCAAACAGCCCCTTGTTTGAATCTGTGTGTCGTGATAAAATATAATTCCCTAGTTGTAAATAGAGTTGTGGGATCAGCTGATGAACCTGGATGTATCTCCACCACTTCTGGAGAACAGCCAGGCGGGGTCACGTCAGCTAGCCAAGATCCCGTGGTCAATATTGGTTGTCCAGAGAAGAATATATGAGTAAGACAAGCCCATAGGGAGCTTTCCCAAAATGCTGTTTGAACCCCTAATGATTGTCTTGGTATTGAACGGCCCCTGTGAGTTCAGCCAGTCATTTCTGAACCCGTGTAAGACTTGTGTCCGGTGTCACCGAGTCCCACAGCTCCACAGGCACCTCTGGGGGGAGTGGATGGGATTCCAGGGCTGACTTTCCGTTCAGTGGTGTCCGTTCTCCTGAAGGAGGAAGGTTATGGTGACTGTTCAGAGAGTTGTTGTTATTGGCTG
>NW_010396984.1:10258-11250 GCF_000710305.1 Buceros rhinoceros silvestris | reverse complement strand
TGGGAAGCCCCGGAAGTTCTGTTTGCAGGGTCTTCTCCTCATGGCCCAGGTGTTGCCTGCACCTTCAACCTTTCCCTGAATGCAGGCTCTATGAGAAATACGTGGCTTGGTGAGAAGAGGGTTTGGAAACCTCTTTACAAACCACCCGTACCTCGTGTTTCAACACTCATTTCTGTACTCTGCCCACCTCGTAGTTACAGCCTGGGTTTAGACCTCCCGGGAGCTCAGACGTTGCCGGTGAGCTGTGGGGTTCCTTCCACATTCGCCTGTGTTTCCTCTGAACCCGTTGGATTTAAGAGTGATGAATGGCAGTTTAAGATCCGCGGTTTTATTTTCTGCCTTCTTGCCAGATGATTGACTTTGCAACAGAGCGATGTTGTCAGTCTGCTCTTTTCTCCCTTTCTTCTTGACTTCCAGGAGCAGACAGTCCCACCTGTAGCAATGGAGTCATGTCCTCAAAAAGCAAACAGGGTCATAGTAAATATCCAACACTGAGTTCATCATCTTCATCGTCCTCCTCCTCCTCCCCCTCGTCTGTGAACTACTCTGAGTCCAACTCTACAGACTCTACCAAATCGCAGCAGCACAGTAGTACGAGTAACCAAGAAACCAGGTATTTGTTTTCCGTTGTAGATGCCTGAGGAGGGTGAGGTGGTGGGGGAGGGCTCAGGCTGCTTTCTGAGGAGCCAGAAGTGCACCTGTCCTGCTCTTCTGAACACCAAAATAACTCTGTGTCTCTACAAGGTCACTGCTGTTCCCAGCAGCCACAAGCCTGTTGCAGTCGCCCTGCTCTGGCTCGGGCTCGGAGGCTGATCTCATGAGGAATATTGTGACGCTCTTGTTGCATCACCAACCCGCCCCATTAGACCGATGACATCGGAGCCCAGGGTGGTAGTTTGCACAGAATCTCTCCTGTTGAGTCTGGGTTTGTTGCTGCTGCCTCACTCAGTCGGTACCACCTGCCCTTCGGGGGGTGAGGCAGCCCCTCCCGC
>NW_010396984.1:6321-10160 GCF_000710305.1 Buceros rhinoceros silvestris | reverse complement strand
CAGCAGCTGCTGGGTTTGCCCCCTGGACTTGTTCTGGGGCTGCCTCTACCTGTGGCCCAGTTCCTTGCAGAGGAGCCTCTGGGTCAGCAGGGATCAGTTTCATTCTTGTGACAGCACATCAGCCTTTCGAAAACCCCTCTCCTGCAAGAAGCCATAGGTAGCCTGGGAGAGGGGGATCGTTCCTGCCACGGTTCCTGGAGCCATGGCAAGAACGGACCTTCCCTTGGGCTCGCTCTCCAGGTCGGTGTGGCGGGGCTGTCTGAGGCCCCGCTGGAGTGGAGGATGTCCTTGGGATTAGTGGGATCTCTTGCTGCTGGCACTCCCCCTGAGTGCTCTGCTGGGCCCAGGCCGCAGGACAGCCTGGAGCCTCTTGTCGTGGCCTCTTGAGAGCCGCACGGCACGTGACCGGGTGAGAAACACTTGTTCAGGCTCAGTTCACCAGAATCACTTGATGGTGCTGGATTTATGATTCTTTTTTGAAATGCAGACCCCAAGCCCCAGCAAGATTTTCCCAGTTAATCAGCAGTCTCAGACTGCTCTCCGGAGCAGCCAGGCCCTTGTGTCCTGCGTGGGTTTGCAGGGGCTGATGGCTGAGCACAGCCAGAGCTCCTCCTGTTTGCTGTCCCGGAGGCGACTGCTTCCTGGGGGCGGACTGAGAAGCGCTCTGCACCGGTGGTTAAACAGGTGCTTGCCAAACACAAACCTGCCTCATAAATCGTCTTCAGAAGCCTGCAACGGTTTTTGCTTCTCTGACTGAGTCCATCTGGCTCCCTGAAGTCCCGCTGGCACCTTTCCTGGTTCACTGGCCATTGCCGGCCATCATTTGGCATCCGAGGTCTTCACTTCTCCCCTTTCTGATGTAGGCATCTGGCCTTTCTTTCCCTCTCTCACCTCAGTGACAGCGAGATGGAAATGGAGGCTGAATCATTACCCCAACGTAGTCCTGTAAAATTCATCCGCCAGGATAATGAATGGCACCTACAAACACGAGGAGATCCTGCAGACGGATGAGTCCAGCATGGGTAGGGCCTCAGAGGTGGGAGGGGGAAAGGGAAATAGAAGGAGAGTTTAAGTTGTGATAGGCTTCTGGGGGAAAAGCCATGTCCGTCGGTGTCTTCCCCCGCCCTGTGCAGGAAGCTCTCACGATGCCTGTCCCAGGGGAGATGAACCTGTCCCGGAACTCGAACCAGCTCTGGCTTTCCACAATCTCACAGCAGCGCTGGTGGTGTAGTGGAGCAGGGAAAGTGATAGCAGCCAAAGGTTTGGTTGGCTCTGGTCGTGAATTCCAGCACTTCTGCAGCTGAGGAGCGGAACCGAGCTGAGAAAGGCTGGCTGATGCCCACCACAGAGTGTCCTCAGCACAGCGTGCCCAGCTGCAGCGGTCCCAGCACTTCTGCAGCGGAGGAGCGGAACCGAGCTGAGAAAGGCTGGCTGATGCCCACCACAGAGTGTCCTCAGCACAGCGTGCCCAGCTGCAGCGGTCATGTCCGTGGGCGCGCTAGCCAGGAGGGAGAGGATGAATCAGCTACGCTAGCTCTGATGCCCCCAGTTGTAAAGGGTCTCGTGGCCACCTAATACTGGGAGGTTGGTGGTGTTGGTATCTCTGGCAGTTTTCTGAGTCCAAGGTTGTTAGAAGTTTCTGGGTTGCGCACGCTGTGTCACGCCCGTTGAAGGGTTAACACAGCCGGAGCTGCAAGCCTCTGTGATTTTATCAGTAGCCTTGATTTGCAGGCGGTCCTCAGGCATCAGAGAGACTGAGCTCAGGTTTTCCCTGTGCCTGGCAGGTGCTCTGAAAAACCCCTCTGCTGCCTCTTGCAGCGCAGGGATCACAAAAGCTTCCGCTGGCAGAAACACAGAGCCGGGAGCGCCCGCCTGCTCCGGGAGGGGCAGGACAGCCTGACAGGGCAGCCTGACACAGTGGGCAGTGGTGGGGCACGAGAGACGATTGTTCCTTCTCCGCTGCCTTTCCTCTAGAAGACAGCTGCCCCCAGAGGCAGCTCTGCGGGGGGAACCACGCTGCCACGGAGCGGATGATCCAGTTCGGGCGGGAGCTGCAGATGCTGAGCGAGCAGCTTTGCAGAGAATATGGGAAGAACACAGTGCACAAAAAGATGCTCCAGGTAAGCCAGGGCCTTGTGCTGCGTCGTAGCGGTTCGCTGGGCCAAGGACCGGGGCTGTGGATTCTCTTGCAGAGCTCTGGGTGGTCTCGGCTTCTACACCTGGTGAGGAAGAGGGGGCTGCATGGGGGTCAGAGGGCGAAACTCAGTGAACATGGAGCATGGAGGCCCCGTTCTCAGCGCAGGAGAGAAGAAATCCACCTCCTGCCTGCCTGCGCTCTTCTCGGCTCCAGGCGACTCTACCCATGCTGGCTTCCCTGCCAGGGGGAGGGTCACCCTCTTAGTCCCCTGTCTTGGTGGCCCAGTGTGGTCCCGTGCTGCCGGGAAGAGAAGGGCCGTTTCTTTTCGGGAGGTCAGTACCTGTCACCTTGGCGATGGCAGAAGGTGCCCCGGCCATGGACTCGGTGGTGTTCCTGGGTGCCCGCAGCCATGCCTGACCTCACCATGCCTTCTCCTCTCCCAAACAGGACGCCTTTAGCTTGTTAGCGTACTCAGACCCTTGGAACTGCCCCGTCGGTCAACAGCTGGACCCGATCCAGAGGGAACCTGTGTGTGCTGCTCTCAATAGTGCTATTTTGGGTAAGGCCCGGTTCCTGCGCGAGCGCTGCCCCGGGGCTGTTCCCTGGGGCCGTCCTGGGGCGAGCCAGCCTGGGGGTGTCAGGACAGGTTCAAGAGCACTTGTGTTTGGCTTTTCCCTCGCTTCCTGCTGCTGGGGACTGACAGGGCAGCAGTGGGGGAGGGGAGCTGGGAGGGGAGCCTGCAGAGGGCAGATCCACCTGAACTCGTTTTTGGCTCCCTTTCTTGGGCCTTTCTCAAAGCTGCTTCCGCGGGTCCTCCTTAGGATTTTCCTCCCCTGCTTGCTGAAGAAGCCAATATCTCTTTGGTGCCTTTCCTGCCCCTCTTCTTTCTGCTCTTCAGACCCACCCGAATCATTTGCCTGGCATCACCATGGCCCTTTTCCATGCTGTTCCAGCTGGCAGAGCTTTGTCCTGGCATCCTCCTCCTTTCTGGACAGGAGCGCAGTTGCTCTGTTGCAGCCACTCCTCAGGGAAGCAGGTTTCTGTAGCGTTGGCTCTAAAGCAGAGGGGTCCGTAATTCCGGTTACGGTCCAGCCCGCACCAAACACGCCGAGTTAGACAGGTCTGTCTTCCCTTCGAGCATTGCCACCACGTGCTTCACCTGCTGAGCCCAGCGAGCCTGGCTGCCTGTGGTCCCAGCTTGGAACCAGGGCTGTGGGGATGGTCCAGCCCTGTGGCTCTTCCCCGACTGGTCGTAACTGCGAGGGTCGTGCTGAGAGGGCCCCGCTCCGTGCAGAGGTCTATTGGTTGGTTTTCTTCAGCTAACAAGACAGCTCCCCTTTTCCTGATGAGCTTTGCTCTTTGCTCAGCAGATGAATCATGGTTGGATCCAAGGAGGAGCTGTCTGCTGTCCTCCTCCGTGTCCTCAGAGCTGAATGTTTACGCCTGCTCTCCTGTTTTCCTTAGACAAGCACGTTCCTCAGCCCAGCAGCTTGTTGTCGTGTACCCTCCTGTCTTGAAGCTGCTGTAGTTTTGCAGTAGGTTTCCCTCCTGGAAGTCGTGTGCTTGCCGTGTTGCTGCTGCCCCACCTGGCATCTTCAGCTGCAGAGAGCGCCACAGTGGAAGAAGGGCTATAGCGATAATGGGGTTACAGCCTGCCACCAGTTGGCAAGAACGGGATTGAGTCATTCCAGGCAGGACCCTT
>NW_010396984.1:5787-6128 GCF_000710305.1 Buceros rhinoceros silvestris | reverse complement strand
GAGCCCCGGCCAGCCGCAGCCACCAGCCGCTGCCCGCTGGGCCGCGCCTCTCTCTCGGAAGCCCGTTCTTGGCTCCTGTGCCCAGCCCAGCTCACCTTGCCCAGACGTGCTTCCTGGTGGGTCTGTGCACCTCACGCTGAGTGTGCCAGGAGGAGATTTAGAGATTATACTCTAGGGGACGTTTAGAGGTTTCCTCCAGGGGGAAGGAACAGCTTGATGGACAAACCCGTAGAAGCTCCTGTCCTGTCTGAGTAAAGGAACAGAAGCTGGACAGTTTGGGGAGGAGAGTCCCTTCCCTGACTGTCGGCACGGGCAGGTGTCCAGCAGCATGGCTCGCTCCT
>NW_010396984.1:5083-5610 GCF_000710305.1 Buceros rhinoceros silvestris | reverse complement strand
GAGGAGGATGGGCGGCTGCTGAGGGGTGTCACCAAGGAGACATGAAAGGTGGTGTCTGCACAGGCTTCGTCGCACAGGCCGAGGCTTCCCTCTTGCACGTGTTGCAACGTGACCTTGGAAAGAAGCAGTGGGCAGTGAGTTTGTCCAGGGCCTGGACTACAGCGCAGACTCGGACCCGGGGAGAGATGGAGCAGTGTCCTCTCTCTTGGTGACAGTTCCTCTGGCCTTTTCTTATTCTTCCATGCTTTGATCTCTCACGCTTTGAGGGTCTTCTGGCAGACCCTGAGGCAGCAGGAGCTCCACTGCCTTTTTCTTGCTCTGGCCACCACAGCAGCGCTTTCTCAAAGGCCCCGTTGGGCTGTGGCCCTGCGTTGGGCATGTCTTGGGTGGTGGGGAGCCAGCGGTGCTCAGGAGTAGCTTCCTTCCAGAGGCAGCACCTTCCGCGGGGCTGCTGGGCTTGGTGCCCAGGTGGGACTGAGAGGGCCCCGAGTGCCGGCGCGCCAGCCCACCGACACCCCCCCTCTTCT
>NW_010396984.1:4489-4869 GCF_000710305.1 Buceros rhinoceros silvestris | reverse complement strand
GTGGGCTTGGGCTCCTGCTCCTTTGCCAGAGAAGATGACTATTTGCACTAGCCACCAGAGCAAGACGGAGCTGACATCGTGGAGTGCTGCCCTTCACCCTCCATGGCTGCCACTCTCCACCACCACCTCGTTCGATAGCCTGACCTCCCTGCCACCACCCCCTCCAGCACACACTCACACACTGCCTGCGAAAGGACGGAGCGCGTCCCTCACCACGGGGCTGCTCCTCACCCCAGGAACCTGGGAACCCGGGAACACTGGTAGGTCGGCCCGGTCTCCCACCGTCGCTGTGGCTCCAGCGGCACCCAGCGTTTCGCTGGTGGTTCTAACGTGGCGCTGGCTGACGCCGGGGGGGTTCTTTTTTTTGATTTTTGTTGTTT
>NW_010396984.1:3299-4455 GCF_000710305.1 Buceros rhinoceros silvestris | reverse complement strand
GCCCTGTCCCCCCGCGTCGCCGTGGCTCCAGCGGCCCCCAGCGTTTCGCTGGTGGTTCTAACGTGGCGCCGGCTGACGCAGGGGGGTTTCTTTATTTTGATTTGAGTTGTTTCTCATGGATCCGCCAATGTTTTATCTGGAGAGTTTTGCTGAGCTGGTTTCTGCTGATTTACTGAGGAAGCTCATCAAGTTGGTGACAGCTTGTTCTTTTCTTCCCTTCTCCCTCCGTCGTGCAGATACAGCATCCTCCTCTGTGCTAGGTTTCTCGCAGTGGCAGTTCAGAGGGGTTTTTTTTTTTAATTTTATTTGAATCCTGTTTATTAAAAAGGTCTCTTCCATCTCGACAAGGTCATTGATGTATTTATTGCCCGCAGACTCGGTCCCAGCCATACACATCACACAACCCCGCAGGAAAGCTGGCGAGGTAGGTCCTGTCACGCACCAGTGGTGGGCACTGGAGGAGCAGGGTCCTTCATGGCCCAGCCTCTCTTCAGAGCCCAAGGCTCTCCAACACTGCGAGTGGGGAGAGTAGAAGATTTGACATGGATGGTGTTAGTGGCTGCACTGAGGAAGCATCTCACAGCCCTGAGGAGGAGGTAAATGCAGCCCTGGCAGCAGCTTGAGGGGCCCGCTCTTGGCAGGAGCAGCTGGTGCTGGCCTGCAGGAAGCCCCCGTGGGTGCTGCCTGGTCGGGCTCGGCGTTTGCGTGAAAGCACAGGTTTTTCTCCGTGTAGGAGTGCTCTGTCACCACGACTCAAAAATAATAGTTTTCACTGACCCCTCCCCTGATCTAACAAGCGCTCCTGAATTCTGCAAGTGTCTTGAGGACACGAGCGTGAGCCGTGCTCTGGATGCGTGGGTGCAGGAAGCCCCCGTGGGTGCTGCCTGGTCGGGCTCGGCGTTTGCGTGAAAGCACAGGTTTTTCTCCGTGTAGGAGTGCTCTGTCACCACGACTCAAAAATAATAGTTTTCACTGACCCCTCCCCTGATCTAACAAGCGCTCCTGAATTCTGCAAGTGTCTTGAGGACACGAGCGTGAGCCGTGCTCTGGATGCGTGGGCTGAGATCGGGTTGTGGGTTAGGGGCAGCGCTGCCTTTGTAAGGTCTGAGCTGGCCAGGAGGGAGCAGCCGTGGTTCTTCAAGGATTAGTACCCAAA
>NW_010396984.1:584-3085 GCF_000710305.1 Buceros rhinoceros silvestris | reverse complement strand
GTGCGTCAGGCGCAGGGACGGAGCTGGCATTGGAACCGTCTGCCTGGGAGTCTCCTGGGTGCCTGCTCGTCAGGGTGAGCTGCCTGGCAGCTCCGCCTGCTCCGCACCTCCTGGCGAACCCTCAGGAGACTGGGGTTCCCCGGGGCTGCGCGGCAGGAACAGAGCTCAGCACCAGAGGAATTTTGGGTCAGGAGCTCTGAGGAGGGCCCGGGGCAGCTCAGACCCAACTAGTATTGTGCTGCTAGCCATGATTTTGTTTTGTTTTTGTTGAAGGGTCAGTGAAAGATGAACAGATCATGTTGAAGTTTCTCCTTAACGTGGAGGTCAGCCTGTGCTGGGGCTTCCAGCAGCAGGAGACCTTGTGTGCCACTGGGGAGAGGAGGGGGCAGAGTGGCCTCTGAGAGCTCTGGGGCTGTTTCGCGTTTGCAGCCTGTGAGGTCTGATGGGGCAGAGCAGGGGGGCAGGAGGCTGGCAGGGACCGTGCAGGTGGTGCTGGAGGTGGCTGGGAAGGACACCTCAGCTGGGTGGGTGAGCTGCTCTTCTGCAGCCGCAGACCCCAGGCTTGCCCAGCCTAACCCGTCATGTCCCGGAGACGTGGCTGAACACGTGGCAGCACGTGGACTCGGCCTGGGGAGCGGTTCTGCTGCAGGCTCTCCACATCTTAGAGCCGGCCTAGGGCTGACTGGGGCTGCTTGGGGTGGAAATACTCTACAGCCTGGCTTCGCCCTTCACCTTTCACAACTTCTCTGCTAAACGGTTGGTCACCGTTCAGCTTGTTGCTGGCTGCCTGCAGCGGGACCTCTCGATCGTCTTTGTAGCAACTCCATCCTTATCTCTTTCTGAGTGTTTTTTATTCCTTCTCTTTGTGGTTCCTTTAAGCCAAGTCTCTTGTCGTGCGTCAGGTCAGTGCCCCACCTGGTCTCTCAGAAAAGCTCTGCCAACTATCCTAGAGCACTTTCTTTCGTTTTTCATTGCCCTTTAGCTACAAAAAGCCCAAGAGGTGCTCCTAGACGCCTGGTCAGGCGTGATGGGATGGCCTCTGGCTTCCCCTGCACCTCTCCTTCTGGTAGAAGCCATCTTGCTCTTGTGTCACGCTTTGTGCTAAGAGGCCACGCTCTTAACGATGGTTAATTGTGGGCTGCTCTCTGCCACTGATGCTGTGCATCACGTAGTGGCAGTAGATCCCTCTCGGCGAGGCTGCAGTGGTGCCTCCCGCGTCTCTCACTCGCAGCAGTAGTGCTGCCTTGAGCTGCTTTTCCCTTTCCACTTGTCCCCGTTCCTGGCTGGCGCCACAGCTGTAACAACACCCATGGCTGCTGCCAGCTTCTCGCCAGCTCTTGCACCCGCTGCCCTGCGTCTGGATTTTGAGGAGTCCGAGGCTCTTCTGCTGTGACATACCTGTCTGTGCCTGACTCTTGTTGTTGGGTTTTTTTATTGCTTCACGTGTTCTTGCAGTTTCACTGGCAGTTCGTGCTCAGATTGACGCAGCCGTGACTCGGGGTGGGGAGATGCGAGAGTCTGTGGTGTGTGGTGGGGTGCAGGCTCCAACCTAGCACTGATTCCTAGCTGAGATTTCTGACGTGGTTTTCCCAGGTTATTTTTCAAAAGCTCTTGATCCTCGGGTGTCCCTGGCCCCTCCTCGCTGGCTCCTGTCAGCTGAGACTTGTTCTGGTCGCTGTAAAAAAGAAACAGAACTGAACTGAACTGAGGTCTTTAACTTTGGATGTGGTTGGACACCAAAAATCACTTTTATCAAAGTGATCCTGAGACTCCACTTCATCTGGGCTCACAGTGTCACTTCGCCCAGGAGTCCCTCAGGAAAGCCGTGCAGGTGATTGTGTGGCTCATAGTGGAAGCTGGTGGTTTCCCGTTTCTTGGCGAGGGTGACAGGTCTCGGCTGTGGCCCTGTGTCACCGTGCTGATGGCATGGGGTGTAGGGCTTCCACCACCGGCGGCTGGCACTGCGGTGCTCTCTCCACCTGCCTTCCCCAAACTCAGCGGAGCAGCAAGGGCCTCTCAGGACGAGAGCGTTTCACGGGCACCTGGTGAGAACCTGTTTTCGGGGGTGGTGAACCACAGCTCGGCACATCCTGGGCTTTGGTTTGGAGCCTAATGCCCTGCCTGGGAAGGGGCCCTTTCGAGAGCAGCATTTTGGGAACTCCAGAGCTTGGTTAAAGTGTCCTTCAGGGATTCTGTGGAGAGAGCTCCATGGAGCTGACCTACATCACCAGGCCTTTCTTCCCAGGGACAAGGGTTTGTGCTGTCCCCAGAAGTGGTGAGTGAGAGCAAGCACAACCGTCGTGTGGGAGAGCTTTGGCGTGAGATGAAGAGTTGATTTGGGAGTTGGAGGCATTGGAGTGGCTGGGATAGATGTTTCTGGGACGTGTATCCACCTCATACGCCTTCTCCTCCAGCCTCTGACCATCTTGGTGAGCCTTTGCCTGTGGCCAGGAGGGAGCTCTGCAGTGGCGCTCCGGGAACAGGGCATCCTGCTGGCGCGG
>NW_010396984.1:0-496 GCF_000710305.1 Buceros rhinoceros silvestris | reverse complement strand
CCCTCCGCGAACAGTGCCGCCTGCTGGGGGGGGGAGCTTGTCCAGTGGCTGCCCCCCCCCCCCGCCAGCCCCTGGTGTACCAGAACTGCAGCTCGTGGCTCTGGGAAGCGTGGAAGACGTGTGGTTGTGGTGCTGTAGCCTGTTTCCATTCCCACCCTCCTGATGGTGCTCACCACGCTGCTGCCGACTTGTTTGGACCCCAGGAGATGCTGCTGTCATCATGTGGAGAGCGGCTCCGTCAGGAGCATCACTTCTCCTGTCCGCGTCCTCATGGGATTTTCCCGTCTGCTTCCTTATTCCTCCTGGTTTCTTACAGTGACGTCTCGACCTGTCCTCAAGCTCTGCCCTTATTTTTCATCCTTATTAAGGCATCCTCACCGTTCTTTAAATTGCTTCGTTCTTGAGGCTCCCTTGAACAACTGGAACAGCCAGAGCTGGTGCGACTACCTCTGGGGATTGACTTTATCGATAGTTTTCTTCCTTTGGCGTCAGGGAT
>NW_010396983.1:26667-84573 GCF_000710305.1 Buceros rhinoceros silvestris | reverse complement strand
CGCCTCTGCCCTTGCGTCCGGGGCCCTCCAGCCACGGTGCCGGGCTGCGGGCAGTGCTGCTGGCGCCGTCACGGGGTGGGCGGTGTGCCCCGTGATTGCCCCCCCAGTCTGCTGGACCGGGGGCCCAACTTCACAGCGCTAACTTGACTGTGCCTCTGATTGCTCTAGTGCTGCTCTCACAGCTGCCAGCCTGTCTAACATCCAGAGGTCCTTCCTCGACCAACGTGCAGCCTTGGGCCGTGCCCTTTCGTGACGTTTTCGCTGTCTGGGCTTGCTCTTCGCACCTGTCCCAGGCTGTTGCTTCTGTGCTCATTCGGGTTTCTGCTGTTGAACCCAAACTGCACCTACCTGGTAGAAATGCTGACGTTTAGGGATGCAGGGGTCCAAAAAGAGATATATTTAACATCGCAAATCTGGTCTCTCTTGAGACTGTGGTATGTGTCCCATTATGTCCAAAACTTGTAAAATACATTTTTGTTTTCCCTTGCATTTGAAAAAATAATTCCAGTGGTATCCAAGCGTCCCAGCTCAGCAATATCCTCTTTGTCTCCTAGTCCTCATCTCTCTTAAGGGAGAGCATATGGTTCTGCTTCTTCCTTATGGTGTCTTGTATTCAGTCCCTGATTATCCAGGGACGCTGGCAGTTTTTGTAGTCTCAGAGTGTAACTCTGCATTTTACTAATCTGTTTGTAGGCTGTCACATAACTGATACTGTGTTTTTGTAAAAGAATTATGTTCTTTAGGTTTTGGAGTTTCAAGCTTTGTTTTGGAAATATGTTCGCAGTTACTATTAAACAAATTGTAGTAGCTCTTCAGTGGTTGTACATACATTTGTGTGTTTTCTATTGATACTGTCATTATTACTGAATGAATAACGTGATATTTTGCTGAGGCTTTTAAGGTGAAGATCTAAGTGTAGTGTGTGTTTCATATTAAATAATAACTTGTGCAAACCCTTTGAGAATATGCTTTTTGGGTGTATTTCTAACCTACTAGGTAGTTATGCTACCCCCCTACTCCGAGCTGCAACAAGGACTGGTGATCCAGTAGGGACTGGTAGGTTTGGGGTTAACAAAATTTGATTCTTTTCATAAGCAATTGTAACTTCTCAGAAAATAAGATGACAAGTTATGGTTGCGGTTTGTATTCAAGTATCTTTTAATCTTACTGTGCTATCTTTCAGATTAAGAGTATTAGCATTTGCTTAATCAGAAGTGGAAGAAAGTTTATTTAAGAAAAAAGAATGGTGTGTGTTAAACAGTAGGGGAGAAAAATGCTGGTTTTTTAAAGTGTTAAAAAATAAAAAAAACCAGCTATCGGGTGAAATTCTCACCCAAATGATGTCACTCATGAAACTCCCATTGCCTTAGAACTGGTTGGCAGTTTGTAGTTTGCTTGAACGTGTGACTTCTAGCAAATCACTCAGAACCCGAACAACTTCGGATGCAGGCTTTCTTCAGCACTGCCATACTTATTTCATAAAAACATTCTTTGTCTTGAATTTGCAGTAAGGGTTTTTGTGAACTACTGGTACAAAAACCAGTAGTACAGACAGTACACCCATGTCTGTCAGTGAGGAGCAGCACTTATGTCCTTAAATTAAAATGCAATTGATAATTTACGTGTCCAGTGATGTAGCCCAGCATAGGTACCACTGTTGTTGTGTTACAACCCACTCAGTTGTACCACTATTACCTGGAACAATTTTTTCGTTTGCATTGCAAAGCGCATTCCAAGTTTATAGTTACTAAGAGATAGTAATGAAGTTCAATCATATGTTTTGTCTCATTTTTACCATTTCTGGAAAAAGATAAATAGCCAGTAGGATTTTTGAGATCAGTGTTATTACAGATTTAATGTGCAAAAATAACGAGATTTCACAAAATATGGGAACATATCCTAGTATGGGCTTTTGTCCTACAGCCGAGCAGCACGTGTCTGCTCTGATAGTTATCAGTGTTTTTAACGTACTTACGTAGTGATATTCCAGACTGCTGTCCCTAGTCTCGCTTTACTCTCCCAATATTCGCAAGAGATTTAAAGATTTGTTTTGTTTCTGGTTCTTCCAGATCATTCTAGGTACTGTGATTAGGCTGAGTTCTGGTCAGTAAGAGTTGTCTGGTTGATACAGGGTGGAAGGACTTTTACTCTGCTCTTTTAGCACCTTGTTAGATAAGGGAAATAAGAAATGTTTTCTTAATGTTTCTAAAACTACTCGGGGACCTGGAACGGAAGCCTTTTCAGTCTTATCTACTTCCAGTTGTGGGGTTTTTATTGTTTTTTAGATTAGTCTTTCACATTTGAAAAGGTCTCTTTAATGTCTTTAGGGCTAATCTATTGGGGTTTGCTTTGTTTTGGTTTTCCCCAAAATGGAGGTCTTTGCATTGTGGGAACTGCTAGTACAGGTCTCTCCAGTCATTTGCAAGAGATAACTTGTTTTTCAAGTGTTCAGTAGTTGCTTATATGCATAGATTGACATTGCACTCAGTTCTAGAAATGTGAGTCCTATTGTTCCCTTTCTTCAGGGTTGGTTTAAATGTACTTAGGTTATTCCAGACAGATATTAGTAGGACTTGTCCTTAAAAACCTTGAACAAGAAAAATTCTGCCATCTCTGTAGGTGGGAGTGAAGTTGTGGAAAGTGAGAAACTTTCTCACTTCTGTAGTGAGGAAGTAGTTTTTTTTTTTTAGTTTCCAAATTAAGTGTTCTTTTCTGGAAATCAAGCTGCAGATTATAAGAACTTGCTTCTGGTAAACTTTGCACTCTGACACTTAAGGCCATATTGTTTTGGTTTTAAGAGCATTGACAATATGATTTCTGCTTCAAAAACTGCCTTGGTTGTAGAAGGACCATCATGAGTTATTTTAGTTTTGTGAAAGCCTTTCTGGTTGAGTAACTTGTAAAACACACTTAAGAAATGCAGAGCTGAACCTTAAATGGTGTGTTCTTTTTCTTATTGAACACTTTTTCAAACAGAAAGACTTCAGAAAAGATTCTCAGATTACGTGCAGCTTTGTAATCAAAACACTCCGTTTTGGTTTTGTAGCATAGTACGTTGATACCTTCTACAGTTTGTGTTCAAAATTTGTGTATTAGTTAACAGTTTGCATTTAACTACTTGCCCTTGTACAGTTTGTCATAAAATAGTCTTTTATATCTTCAGACAAAAAGCTTAGTAGCTTAACTTCCAATAACTGTTCTTTAAAGTTATTTAAATTGTATTATGCTTGTAATAAATTGAGTTAAATCTAGAAATACGGAAGGGTCAACTAGTCCAATCCTCTACCCTTTGGAAGTGTACCGAGACCATTCCCTCTGATGACAGAGTTCCTCTTTGCATTGCTTGTTTCAGCAACTTATCACCCTGTGGTTAAAGTTTCACCTGATACTCAATTTGAATATTTTTTCTTTGTATCTTGTTACGTCAGAAAACACTTGGTTCTCCTTGTAGCACTGTTTTATCTATTAGATTGCCATTAGCTACTCTCCATTTTTTTTCTGGTCGATTGAGCTTCATCATAGGACATAGGATAGACAATTTGATTGTCCAAGATTTTAAAGATGGTTTTACTAGTTTTGATTTAACTACAGTATTTGTTTTGATTAGCAGATGCACATGTGCCAGACAAACTAGTGGTAAGAAGGATAAAAGCTTACATTTTAGGGAATACATCAGTAGTAGAGCAGTATGATTTTGTCAGTCTCTTATAGCTTTGTCATGAGAAATACCTGATTTGTATCCCCAAAATAAAGTGATTTGAACTGCAGAAAACTTATTGTAGTTGGAAAATTTAAAATTTAAAAGGAAACAAATGTTCTTGAGAGTTTGCCTGTTGGTACATAAATGGTAATATCCTGCTTTTTGTTGTTGTTTTTGTTTTATTTGGTATATGTGTACATATGTAAGATCTGATTTTTTCAGAACTAGTGATTTTTTTTTTTTGTGAGTGGACGTGTCATGGTAGTATCTCTAGCGTAGGAAAGAAAAACAGGAATATAGACCACATTCGGAATTGGGCGGGTGGGGGGAGGGCTGTGCAGCTGGGTTACTGGGCCACATACAAACACAGTAAAGGGGGAGGAGAGTGGTAAATCCTCCCCTGTATATTTGTGTTTGAAAGATGTTCTGCCTGTTACAGTGGTGTTACAGTTAGGAATTTTCCCTCCACAGCTAAAGAATGTAGAAACACCAAAAATAGATACTGTCAGAGAAGATTTGCCATGCTGGTTAGTTCCTTATTAATTAAATGGACATTTCAAATTGAAGGCATGCATTGAGTGGAATTGTGCAGGTGTATTTTCTGAATTTAATCCCCTTTAGTCTTTCAATTTGTGACCTGGATGGTAGAACAAAGCAGATTTACTGATTGCCTGGACAGTACAAATCTGGGAGGGAATACAAGCATTAGAGTTTGAACTGGTCTTGACAAAATGGATGGATGACCTGAACTATATGGGATGCAGTTCAGTGAAGAGAAACACAAAATAATATGTTTGGGTAGCAACAATAAACTTAAATATGGGAAACAACTCGTTGGGCAACAGTTCTGCAAATAAGGAACTGTATCACAAAATGAACACAAAGCAGTTATGACAGTTGTATAAAAAAACCAAGAGTCATACTGAGATATATGAACAGGCTTTTAGCTGTGTGTAAGATGAAATTCTTCTGCAGTACTTAGCATAAGGCCTCAGATGATGTACTGTCTCCATTTTTGTAACTCTACTTCAAACAGATTTGTACCAATTGACGAGTATTTAGAGCAGAGCTGCGATAATGACCTTTAAGGAAGGGCTGAAGGAATTGCACTTGTCTAGAGTATAGCATAGATGGGGAGATATAATAATAGGCTTCAATATGGTAAAGATTGCTACAGAGGAGAATGTGATTAACTGTTCTCTAGGCAGGGTGAGAAATGATGCTCCTGAGGAGCACAAAAGGAGATTTCGATGTTAGGAGAAACTTTCCAGCTCTGTAGATAGGTAATCACAGGGTTAAATATCTGAGAGAGGTAATGGGATAACTATTGCTGAAAGTACTCCAGAAAAGGTTAAATAACCTCATTTTAGAGGTGACTTAGGTATAGTTGGTCTGTTCTTGGCACAGGAGGTAGGATGAGTGTCAGATCTCTCCACATTTTAATTTTTTTTGTAATTTTGCTTGCTGTGATTTAAACAAAACAGAATCTCGTGGAGGGGGAAAAAAAAGTGATGTGACAGTTTGTAAGATTTAGGTTTTTTAAAAAATCATGAAATGTATTCATTAAAAGGTTTTTTAGAAAGCATTTATTAAAGCATTTATTATTGAACATAGGTCTAATAGAGTCTTCATTGTAGATTTAATATCTTTGACTTACCTTTTTGTGGGTTTTATGATCCAATGGAAAAAAACTAAGCTAGAGTCAAAGTCTTTCAGAAGACTTTGTTGAAGAGAAGTTCAAAAGCTTCAGTCTAGGGAGCGCCAGGAGTCAGGTGCATTCCAGTCTCTGAAACAGAGTGAATCATGCAACTTCACCTTTCTGTAAAATAGAGATAACAGTTATTATGTGAGTGATGTATTTTGAGGGTTAACCATCACTTAGAAACTATCTTCAGGTTCCTGAAGAGTTTGTGAAATAAATATGATGCTATTTAAAATTGGTTTGTGTTCTGTTGAGAATGAGAAATAGATTTCCATCTTTCATGCCCATTGCTGTATAGTAGTCATATGTAACATGGAAAAGGCTGAGGAGAAATGTCTCCTTTTCTACTATGTATATTAGTTTTAAACATGATTTCTCCTTTGAGATTTTTTTAGGTTATTTAAAAATATTTGATTAAATTGGGAGAACTTGCCTTGACATAATTGAATTGCTACAGTTTTTCAGGGTTAAAAGTACTGGACAATATGATAAAACTGTGTTACAAACCAGTTTCAGTTTAATGAATTAATCTGCACCTTTTCTGTTCGAAATTAACTGCCTGCATTCCATGGGACTGTGTTCAAGCTTTTCTGATTTTTGAAATTTGAGGAAGCTGCCTTGGGCTTGATGACAATGAAGGATAGGCTCTGTCTGTAATTAGGGGAAGGGTTAAAATGGAACAAATTCTATCACATTCTCAAAAGAGAAATATGCTTAAAAAGAGTGTATTTAGATACAATTAGGCAGTAATAGATTGAAAGCATTATTTTAATTAGGCTTTTAGAGTGTTTTCCCCTCTCATCAATGATGAGACGGGGTAAAGTTTATATAGACTTTAGCTTCACAGGGTATGATCATTCTGTTTGTTGTAATTGAGGGGAAATTTGTCACTAAACCCTTGAGAAACAAGGTGTTGGTAACTGACGGGGCACTGGTTTTAGATCCCGATGCAATGTTTGCTTACGTATAGTTGCCATTGTGGCAGGATCCTGTGGAAGTTAATTTTAACAGTTTCGTTTATTTCAGTTAAACAAATGAGATCTCAAAGCTGTTAATGAGAATTGTATTTCTAGAAATCAGTGCAAACACTGTTCACTGTATTAGAATAATGTCAGAAAAAGAATTTGTTCCTTTCCTCAAACGTTTGAAGTCTTCCAGGGATTTTCCTTGTATGTATCTCTGCAGCTCAGAGACTTTTTTGTAGGGTATTATAAAGAGGTCACAGTATCTCATGGAGTAAGGGCACAAATGCTTAAGTCTTCCACAGAGACAGATGCACCTATTCCCTGAGCTCCACCTGAAGAGCTGTAACTAAGAAATTGTTGCACGGAACTGTCTGAAAATGGCTGTCTTAACCTGGAGGTTGGAGAAGCATTTCTTGTGGAGTGGGCTGGGGGAGTGTATAGACAGTGACTGACTAAAAGACTTGGAATAGGCATCTACTAACATTACAACAGATTTGGGGTTTGCTTGCTTGGTTCTTTTTGTTTCCAAGTGTATACAATTTCTGTGGCAACTTTAAAAATTTTATTTTATTGATCATTCTAAGGTTAGCATATGTTAGTACATGTTTTCTCCACCCGCTACCTTCTTTTCATTTACTTGTACTTTCTCTGTATATGTCTCTGAAAGCCTAGAGTATAACTAGCAGTGAGTTTTGCAGGTTAGTTGTACACAATTATATTACTTTTATTAGTAACTTCTGTGTCTAAATTGTCACTTGAAATGATTTGACAATGTTTTTGGGCTTTGCTGTGCTGCCAGCACTGTTCTTTGGGTATTTCCTCAAAAGCTAGGCTTCAGGAAGAGGAAGGTAACCAGATATTTTCAGTTCTTTTCAATCCCCAGTGTGCAACTTTTCTGTGGGTTTTTTTTTGTTGTTGTTGGGTTGTTTTGTTTTGTTTTTTAATTTATTTTGCTCCAGGAAAATAGGCAAAATAGAAAGCCACTACAGCTTATGATTTTTTATTATTATTTTTAAAGCTAGCTTTCTATTTTTAGCAGAATTGTGGTGTTTTTTGTGTCAATTTTATGAAAATTCTACTATATGCAGTGCATTGCAAAAAAAAATGCAGAAAGGCTTAAACCCCCGATTATTCACAATATCATTGTGGAGGCTGCAGTAATGCAATTACTTTTCATATATGCTTGCATAGTTTTAAATCCATCTCTGAGGAAGTGGTTTGTAACAGAACAAAGTGTAGTTATTTCTCTTCAGTGAGATCAGCTGAGAATTTCTCCGGATCATGTAATTGGGAATCCACTGATCCTTTTTAAGAGGATTCCTGAGATACTTCAGATGGAAAAGGTTCTTCACATAGCTGCCATCTCACAGCCACTGCTGAAAAGGACAATGAGAAACATGTACTGTTTGTGTGATGTCTTTAGTGCAAATAAAGCTTCCCACCCACCCCTGCCCCAAAGTGAAGTCTGTGTTTATCAGATTTCTTTTCCTACTTTACAGTTCATTTCAAAGCTTTTTAGATCCTAAGTCCTATCTTGGTGTGGTTCTTGACATGTGGTTTGAAGGTTGCAGTTGTTGAACCAAAGAGAGTTTTGCAAATCGTCAAGAATCTTCTGTATTTTTTTCTCGTAAATGGATTGTTTTATGGAGTACAATTTGCTGTCAGGACCATTCAAATTATCCAAGTGTGTAAGTGTAAAGGAACAGTTTTCTTGATGTTAAGGTGTAGATGGTCCTTTGTTGTTGTTGCTGTTTTATGACTACCACCCCCCAAAAAAAAAAATCAAGCCAACAACACAGATAATTAATTTCTTGTTAATTTTTATGGTTTTCAGTTATGTCACTCATGATCTGAAAATATCTCTGGTTAATTACTGTCCAGAGTGGTTTTATTTTTACTTCCTATATTGCACGAAGGGTTATTTTTTTCTCCTATTAAAATTCTGAATTTAGAGAGGGAATTCCTTGCAGGGATATGGAGGTAAAGGCAAGCCAGTTAATGTCATTTTATCCAGTGTGACTCATGTCTCATTGATTTTCCACTTGAGGGGTGACTCTGGTGATCAGACCTTTGTGTCCTGCTTTTAGGGTATAGCTCATAATTGAATTCAGCTGCAGTTAGATCAACTGCCTTTTTAAAACACTCTTGTTACATTGTTGTATGTCTGTATTTACTTTACTGGGTCAGGGAATCCTCCCAAAGAAACCATCCCTAAAGGTCAGGAGATTCTTCATGAGAAACAGGAGAGCTCTAGGGAGGCTTACTGGGTGATATTCTTGGTACCATCTCCAGTTTTGAGTCATGTGTCACAATGACTTTGTTATATGACTTGTACCAAATAATCGTGTGGATGTTTCTTCTTATCGTATCTGTTCTGTCAGTAGGCCTGATTTGCAGAAGTGGCATGAGCTGGAATTTAAGTTCCATTTGCTTATTCTCCCTTAAATATGTCCATTAATTACTATGTGTGAGCTGTAGTTACAGTTTACCTAGTTCGTTAGTTCTTTCTACTGCTTTTAAACAACAGTTTGCTTTTCTTACACTTAGAAATTAACTTCTTTTGAAGTCTGGACAACTGTTTCTTCTTGACCTTCACTGACTGTATTTTTCATAGTAAGAAGATGTCAAAAAGAGCCCAAAGATTTGAATCAGTAACAAATTGGAATATAGAAGGTCAACTGTATTTTTACCCCTCTGATGCCTTTTTTATGCCTCAGGTTTTGTTGGTGGAGTCTTACATCAACTGGATTCCAGTGAAATTTTTAATAGAACTTTAACAGTGTTATATTTGAGTGAACAGCAGAACAGAATGAAAATAAAGTAAACCAGATAGTGCTATGAGCCCTGCTTTGGAGAAGCAGACATGAAGGACTTTTCCCCCAAGGAGTTCACAAGTCTGGTATAATATAGGTTATAGCGGGGCGATACAGATAGATGGAAAGATGGTTGAATTATTTCCTGTGCATCAATTATAAAACTTTTTTGTCTTCATAATGGAAGAGTAGAGTTCTGAGTTAAGAGACGTAACTGTGTTTCTTACTCTTACAAAACATAAGGAAGAGCCTGAGTGTAAGGCCTCACATTACAGCCAACCTGATCCAGTGGCTGTCTGTCATCAAAATACATAGCTGTGTCCCTTGCTTTCTGCCGGCACCTGTGCTCGTTTGACCATTACAGTAAGCCTGTTTAGGAGCTAAAGGAGCAGAAAAATAATGGCTCTTTTGTTGGGGTTTGTATTTTCTAAATAAGCTCATTGTTAGATCGGATTGAATACTAAAGCAAATGCCTGGGAAAAATCAGAGTGATGCGCCTGAGAGTTACGGGGGGCGGGATTGCTCCTTTTTGTAGGTTAAGTCAAATTAACAGTCAAATGAAACCTGTGAAGGTCTTATTGCAAAATTAAAGAGAGAATGTTTGAAGGCTCACCAGAGCATGAATCAACCCTCTTAATAAGGAGTGAGATGATAGATGGGTGTGGCTTTGTTTGCTGTGTTTTAGATCTAAGGAAACTGGTACCTCCAACAAAGCAATAAACTAAGGAAATACTCTTTGGAGAAATATCTAAATGAATATAAGTGGAGCAGGGGTAGAGAAAAGAGCACTGCAGTAATTTGGATGCGAAATTACAAGATTCTCATGGTCTCACGAGAGTTAGCTGCTTGGTGTAAGAGTGGGAACCTTTCTAAATCAAGCCAACTAGTGAAAAAGGAGTTTGCCATTGGATCTTTGTAACCTTCATTGTCAGTGAATGTGTTACCCTTCACACAGGCTCCTGGACTGGCACAACATGCTTTTAATAATAATTCTGTTAACTTACACATGGATTTACAGTTCTGTTTCTTTAGTGGCTGTTCATATACATGGATATTGTAAAGTTGCTCTTTCTCTCCACTAAGAGTGAATAAAAAAATGTTTTTAATGTTTTCCTCAACTGAGTAAGGATAATCCAAGCTGTATGCATCCAAAACTCCAGAAAGGAAGTAGTCCCCACCTGAACTGGTACATGATTTAAGAGGGAGATTTCAGTCAAACTAAGCAGGTGTTTTAAATGCTAGAAGATGGTCAGAGTTGTTAATTTTGATCAATACTTAGAGTAGTGATATTTTAATACATTTTTTCAGTGATTGCAATAAAAAACCAACCCTCTGGTAATAGTCTAGAGATGATAAAAATTTCACCACTGTCTTGAGTCAGAGTTGTAGAAGGATCTCACAAAACTGAGTGAATGGGTAATAAAATAGAACCAGAAACTAATTTTCAGAAATGTGAAGTAATGCCTGAGAATAAAAAAACCCTTTATATAAAAACCCCCATCCTTGAATTTAAATCAGCTATTACTGCTCAGAAAAGTGATCTGATAGACATGTCTGTAAAAACATCAACTTGGATTTCACTAGCTGTCAAAAAGAGTAAATAGTGTTGAGTATTATTAGAAAGGGGTCATAACACAAAACATTACTATTCTGTGGTAAAAATCCATGACATACATAGGCCATGCTTTGAATGCGATTATTCTACACTGATCTGTGTGCTAGACTAAGTACAGAAAAAGGCAACAAGAATAATCTAAGGTTTGGGATAGCCTCTCTGTGGAACACCAAGGAGATAAGCCAAATAAAATAGTCATTAATTCTATCAGTGTACAGCAAAGGTATGTCCTCTGGTCTGCCATGCCATACATGGTCACAGTATTTCAGTACTTTCTTTGTTTCTAGACAGAGTTGCACTAATTTTTAAAGGTATGGGAGTTTTATGTAATTTTTTCCCTCCTGTTATCAAGAAAGGAATGTGTTTAATTGCTTATTGCCCTAGGAGAGATAATAGATCATTGAGTTATGAGGGCTTTGTATATTCAAGAAATAGCAAAGGCTGCTTAGGGGCTATATTCTTACAGTATTTACGTTTCTTCTTTTATGGGTATGGCATTATGCCGTGGGTAATACAGCTGTTCATAGCTGAATAATTTAATATTTTTATACAGCAATTTTATATGTTCTCTAAAAGAAGTGAAAATCATTTGGGTTTTGATAATATTTTTTAAAAATTAAGCATTTTTATGGATGGCATGTAAATTACATTGTCAAGCTAATCCTTAACTCTTGATATCAGCTCTTCAGAGGTACTAAGGAATAAGCATAGTGCTTGGTTTGACATTGCACTGTTAAATTCTTTAGAATAGTTTGAAAAAACTGCCTTAAAAAGGGTCACTAAAGGCTTTTTTAGGACGTCACTGGCAAAGAGTAAGTGATTTATTATTAAAAAAAGCTATGTGGAGTCTTCTGCTTTTAATCTTTATAAATGCAAATGTGCATATGACTTTTACATTAATGAAAGTGATTTCTGTGTAACTGCTTTTATTGAGTGTTTTCAAATTCATACTGTAAAGATTCCGAACTGTATCTATGGCGAACTGAGAAAGCTACTGGTCAAATTGGTTTTGGTCTTGTAAGAAATAAGCATTTGGAGTAATCGGAACTCTAACTGAATGTTTCAGAGGGATGACATTCAGGAAAAAAAATCATTTTGCATTATGTGTGTGTTAGTATGTAAGTCTGTAGTAAATAAACTAGATGTTTTGTCTAAGCTTCATCTGATTCCTTCAAATTACAAGTTTTAAAATGTATGGTCATTTGGTATAGTGTGTGGGCAATCGGGTGTGAATTTTTGAAAAATTGGAAAGCCCACGCCTGACAAGAGTGAGAACTTTAACTGCAAGTGCAGATTTTGTACTGCTCTGCTGGGTTAGCCACTTAGGAAACTGTCTGAACTCTGGCAATCTGCTCATGTTTGTTTAGGATAGGTATGGAAACTGTACAATTCACGCTCTGAAACAGGTTCTGGCAGCTCCTTCCTGTTGCCTGAATCTGTGATAAAATATGCTGAAGGTAGACAGTAGCTCTCTTTTCCTTTGTTCTTGTGCTTTGAGAAATTCTCTAGTGGCTAAACCTGGAACTTGAACAGCCTTTTAATGTTTCTGCAGTCGTGTTACCTGCTGTTACAGGGTAATTGTGAGGAATGGTAGGATGTGGATCTCTCTCATACTGTAGTCATGAATTCTATTGTCTTGAGACAAAGGGTGAAAGTCAAAACCATCAGAAATTACTTCAGTTTCAGAAAACTAAAATGAGAAAAGGCAAGATGCTATTTAAAACCTTGAAGTCTCATGTATTCGGTTAGGGTAGATAAAACTACAGACATATACCTAGTTTACTAGTATTGAGTGTATCCATGTGAAATATCTATGACATTGCATTTGAAAACTCATACTTTGTTTATGCAGTAGCTTTCCGTCATTGAGAATACCATGGATCTTGGTTTGTTTCCCTTTATTCCTGGATAAATGTGTGTAGGCAAAGTCGTAAAAAGTGAAACAAAAGGGAGAGATCTGAGTAAAACACAAAAATTTTGTTCTTGTCTGCCAATTAAAAAATAAAATTGAAAGCACTGAGGAGAAAGAGTTAAAACCGTGGTTGCTGTGAGTTGCATTGCATATCTAACCTTGCAGCCTTTCGTTTTTGCAGGTTATGGGTGTTTTTACCCATTTGTTAAAATAAAGTATTAGAATTCTCTTTTAAAAACATGTCAGTGAGATAGCTTGAATGCTAAAACTTTGTGAGCTCAAGGAAAGACGGGAAGTATTGGTGGAAGAGAAACCCACTGAAGTTTAGTAAATAGACAGAAATTACATATGACTTAAGAGGACCCTGAGCTAAAAATAGTTGGAAGCTAGAAATTGCATACAGCAACTCTTCCCTAGCCATCTGCTTATGGCTGCTGTTGGGAGACAAGTACTGACTGGGTAGACCTTTAGTCTGACTCAATGTGAGAAAAGATGTTTGAATTTAATAAGGTTTAAAATAATTGCTTTGCTTTTAAAATTAGTGTGGAAAAAGTTTTGGAAATGGATAGTCAACATACAAAGGGAATTGAGTGCATATGTGGCAGATGTTCATGTGCTTAGGCAGTAATAGGTAAGTCCCTTTTGCTCTGTAAATGTAGTGCAACATCTCTGTCTGGAGCAAGAAAGTGCTTGATAAAGTATTCAGCAAGTGGGAAGGGATAATAGAACAGAAATTAATTTTTCACTTTGTAAGCAGTCTTTCATTTTATGCTTGAACAGTGAGCATAGTTTTATAAGTAAATTGTCTCATGTCGGTGCAGGAAATCATAAACTGAGTATTGCAAAACAGTACAACCCTGAAGAACAGTAATAGTCAAAGTAGAATACCTGGGTATTCCTTATATCACTAAATTTACTAAAGGACGCAAAAAGAAAAGCATACAGAGAGTAAACTGTAATTGTATTTCAGCAAGGTGCTGACAGGTAAATGGTGGGTTTAGAGTAACAGTGTAAAATCCCCAAAATGCTTCAAAGTGCATTTTAAATCTATAAAACTCATATATTCAAGAAGCTAATACAATACCTGGAGAAGAAATAGCTGATGCATAGTTGCAGAGTGTGAAAAATTTTACTCTTCTGGTTGAATCTGTCAAGATCATTAGTGACTTTGAAAGATTAAGGAAGTGTGAATCAGACTGGTCTGAATTTTTACTGTGCCAAAGACATCGCAACTGCAGAGCTGATGAGCAAGTCTGCATCTAGATGAAAAATGTAAGTGCAGCAACCCTGAAGATTATTTATTAGTGATCACAAAAAAAGCAAAAACCTGTAGTTATGGCGGGAGAAAAGTACTCTTCTGGGTTCTTTCAGGGTAGTAATGGCATTTTATGCTGAACTGTTCAAATGAAAAAAATGTTCATATTAAGAAAGTAAGCAATAACTAAAAGGCTGAGATTTTAAATGTAAATGCAGGCCAAACAGAACTTTCTTTGTATTTCCAGTTAGTACTGTAAGCATAGGCAAGGCAGAACACAGAAAACCCAGGAAATTAGATGCAGCATATTGTTTATCAGTGAGTGTACTGGCCTACAAAGACTTTCTGAGCAGAGCAAGAGAAGAAAGCAAAATAGCAATCAAGCAAAACAAAATTATACATGATGCGACAGTAGTCCTATTTGAATTATATGTATTAGAATAAAAAAGGAAAATAGACTACCATCGTCCTGTTAAATGAAGGAAATTCTGGCCTGGTATTTTATCTGGAAGTAGTTGGATGTAGACAGAAGCAGCTAGAAAAAGTAATGTACTAGTTGAACTGGGAATACTCTTGCAATAAAGTTTGTTTTGTTTTTTAAATCAAGGCCTCTGTTACCAGTAGGTGTGCTGTAATTAAAAGAAAAAGTATGAGATAATGTTCATACTGAAAGTTTTGCTTTCTGTGCCCAGAGACAGGAGAGCAATCAAGCAGAAAGCGGCTGGTCACTGTAACCTTTTAAAAAAATGCAGTTGCTAATGTGCTTTAAAAATCCTCCGTACTTGCCAGTTGAAATTTCAGAAATCCAAATCGTCTGAAATGCATAATGGTTGTCTTATTCAGAACATTAAATACAGACTGAAAAAAAGACTGAGAAGATCAGACTATAAAGGGGTATGAAACTTCTCTGCTCAGTGTCTGCTGCAAAGCAGAATTTGGAAAGAATCTGAAAATAAATTGTAAGATACCGTTTGTTAAGTGCTGATAGCTGCAGTTCTGTCAGGATGCCCAAGCACTGGGAGAAAAATTTCTGTCTGCCTTCATGTACTGCTGGAGAGACGGTCTCATTCTCGGTGTAGATGATGCTGACATCCAGCTCAAACAGAATGAAAGTGCTCAAAACTGCTTTAAAAGACTGTCTGCAGTGGCAAAGCTATCGGGTATGGCTAAATGTAGCTAGCAGCTGTAGTAGACAGAACAGCAAAAACAGATAATGAAAATAAACAATATCCTGTATGGAAGGCTGGAACAAAAAGTAGGGGTGGGTCCTTTTGTCACAAATCTCTGTTTTGAGAACAGCAAAAATCACTGCAACAATGTCAGTGTTCTAGCATAGTGGTGTGTCAGTGAAACATTTCAACAGCTGTAGTCTCTCAGACTGTTTGTGCAGAAAATAGATGTTTCTCTGTTGGCTGTGCGCCAGAGATTTGACTCAGTATAACAAAGTCAGTTGTGCAATACAATTTTATTAATATATCAAAGTCAGTCATAACACAGCCACGTGAGCATTTAAAAGAGCTAGGACTCTTAAAAATAACTGCCAATCAAAAAGGCAAGTCATTTATAATTGGACTTGGTGATCTTAAGGGTCTTTTCCAACCTAAATGATTGTATGGTAGCAGGCTATTACAGTATTTAAATTCAAGATTAAAGCTTAGTTTGTCTTACAAGGTAGTCCATTACTTTCCCGAGCCTCTAGCATGTGAGACACATCTGTTTGGTTACATGGTGAGTGGTGCTACAATTATACTTGCAGTATCAGCTCATGTGGCAAGGGATGCTTGTAATTGTGGGAGCATGAAAATATATCTGGTCAGAAGACTTATCAGGGCCACAGCATAGCTGTGACAAGCTTGGGTTCTTTTGTTCATAGATGCCAGGATAGTTCTGGATTCCCTCCCCATCTCCAGTCTGTCCAGAATGTGTTTTAAGCATTTAGAGCCATAATTTAGCTTAACCCTCAGTTTGTTTACTGTCGTCACTGAGTAACATTTCAACCCCTTGGCCAGTTTAGCAACCTTCCCTAAATTTAGGTAGGAGTGAAGATCTCGGAAGCATAAAGAGCTTGCAGCTTTCATGAAATGTGGAGTCCCCCTTTTAAGGTGGATTGCAGTTTGAGCCCAGCAGTTACTGACTCTACGTGGTTTGCTAGGAATCTAGTCAGTGCGTGTATGGATTGGAATTTGCCTCACCATGCTTGAGTGTTGGAAGTGGCCAGAGGGAGCAACGTAATGTTTTTAAGAATGGTGCTGGTCAGGTGGGATGTCTGTCAGAACTGGGTTGCATTTAGGACTACAAAGAGCCAGCCTATAGGCGGATGGTTTTGCCAGTCTGCTTACAGAATAACATGATTATCTCCTAGGCTGAGTCAAAAGTGTTATCAGATGGAAAGTAAGCGGTTAAACCGTTTTTCATTAGTGGAGATAACTGGAAAAACTTACTTCTCACTTTTTTTTTTCCTTTGGGGACAGAGAGCTATTTTAAATTTTGATGAAAAATTGAGAACCAAACCATTTAAATTCTGATACAACACTGAAAATATTTTAGAGGAACCATTGCACGTCTCATGCTCCCATTTTCCAAACTCTCTTGTTTGGTGCTTGCCTTAGTACCAATGCAACAGCACTAAATGCATGCCCTTGACTGAAAAAGCATCTGAAAATATATGCTATGCAGTATTTCATAACATATACACGTTACAGTGTACTTTGTGTTTGCAGTTACTCTTGAAAAGTAAATCAGACAGCAGAAATTTACAGTGTAGTATTCTGCAAAAATGAACAGACTGGTTTGTCTTGGGGCTTCTAAGAAAGTAAAGGAGCACTGTGTTTCATCAACTTCCTTTTCATCTGTAAGCTGTTAGCAGGGTTGTTAAATGCTTGATGACCCCTTGCAATTGCAGCCTACTCTTAGGAAAAAAATCTTTTTATGCTTGATGTTTTTTGCATATTGCAACATTAACTGTATTAGGAAATAGATAATATTTTTCCTATTTATTGGTATAAGCCTATGTTCTAACTGTGGTTAAGAGATTAAATACTATTGGAGTCTTTTCTACTGGAATAACATTTTGATAAATGGTTACTGCAATCAAGTTAGTGTAATTAATTTTATAATGAGCTTTTCAAGAACCTGTGTAATTTAATGTATCTCAAAGATGTTAGTCACATATTTTGGTAATCCTGCACTTAAGATGTTCTTTGGATAACAGCAAATATATTTAGCAGCTGAATGATTTCACATGAAAAAGGCATATTGTAATTTAGAGTGGGACTTTCACCTAGGATGATATAGAGGAGGGAGTAGGTGGGGTGAGCAGGATATAGAGTGGTGGTGGATAAGTGAGGTTAAGTGTGATTTTTTTGGAGAGGGAGATGGAAGTTATTTGCATAGTGTGTTTTTAGTTTTCTTGGTAAGTTAACTGTATCGCACAACAGTTACTTTATTGACTGATTAATAAGTTGAGTAAGGGTGTTTAGTTAAAGCAACTGTCTTTAATCATGCTAAAGGCAGTTTATATTAAATGATGTCACAATCATTTATCCTTTCTTGCGTTTTTTTAGTAAGTTAAGATGAAAGAGTACTAGGTGATGTGTTGAAGTGTGGAATGTAGTTTATTGTTCCTAGGGCGATGGTACCATCTTACAAAGTTCACATCTTCATCGTTGGTTCTGGCCACAATTCCACTTTTGTGCTCATTGTTCTTTAATATGTCCCCAGGAAAAACCAATCCATCTGAAAAGAAGAAAAAAAAGGTGATATTTTCATCTTAGACCTATTTGTAGATTCACTTCATAGTATAGTTCCACAAATATTTGTGTTGACAGAGTTGTCACAAGTATTTATGACAGATGAGGAGTATGAGTGCTGTGGTGATGTGTAGATGTTAGTTGTGACTGTGTAAGATTGCAGATTCTGACTGTCTGCTTCTAGTTATTCCCAGTTCCAGTTTCCCTCTTTCATACTTGTGACCTTTCTGTCTTTCAGCAGTTCTTTGGGATTTTCAGTCTGTCTCTTTCTCCAATCAGCATCCACTCATTTTGCTAATGTAGCTGCTCTCCTTATCTGTATGTTCATGTTTAGCATTCCCTTTAGCCTGCCTTCATCACAGCTCCACCAGGATTTTGTTCTCAGGAAAATGCTTCTCTATACCAAATTCCAATTTCTTCCTCCAAAACTTGGAAGTAGAAAAAATTCTTGAAGAAAAAGTCAAATGTGTCTTAAGCAGTGTCTTAACTTCTTCTAAGGAAGAAAATGAGCATATTGAACTATCTGTTCCAGTTATTTGCCAGTTTCAGTTTTTTGGTAAAGCTTGTCCCTTGTTAGTTTACTAGCTTTTAAAACCCGTTGATAATTTTTGCCCTACTATTCTAAATTTTACTTTTTTCTTAATTTTCATAGTTTCAATTTGCTATTCTTACATAAAAGATAAAGTAAATAAAAGTAGTCCTATTCTGACAAAGTGTATTTTGAATGTATGTAATGTAATCTTACTATGTCAGAGATGGCTGAAATGTCAGAGTAGTTCCTTATCATGGAGCCTCACATTTATTTATGTTTACTTTTATTGTATTTAAACTTTCAATATAGCTTTAAACTGCTTATTGTTATATATTATTTCAAGTAAGATCTTTGTGATGTCTTTTGGTGGAGCTTATTTCTATCATTTGGAAGTATTACTTATTTTGGTGTAATGTAAAATCAGAAAAATAGAGTGCCTTCTCCAGAAACTTAATTTCTTGCTAATGTAGTTATGCTAAGCTATGTGTAGGAAGAGATGCTGGCATAATCTAGATGTGATAGACTGGTGGATATAATTTGCTAAATGGAATTCATCTCTAATTTAGTAATACCACTTTGCTAGGGAGTGATGTGTTTTATATGTGAATATAAACCAAAGTCCTCATAATCTGATGTCTGTGCAGGTTCTCTTCTGTTCCAAGATACTAATTTTTTTTGGCTTGGCCAAAACAAATTAGATTCTGCTTACATAAATAGCTTCTTCAGTCTTCATTTTATACAATAAACTCCATTTGAAAAAATGTACTGTTTTAAATAACTACTGCTCTGCAGAGAATTTAGGAATCACTATTTTATATGACAGAGATAAACTAATAAGTGAAACTGTTGTATGTCATCTGTGAATATTCTTTTCTTTCAGGATACTCACTTAGGCAGTACTTAGTAGTATATGCTTAACATGTATAAAGTCTAATTGTTTTTTTCTGTCTCACTGAAACAATGTGGTCTGGAGTGTATAGCTGATAAGAAAGATAATGGTGTAATGATCTGGATGTCTCTAGGCAATTGGAACACAAAAGCTTATTCAAGATACCTTTGGTGTAATTCTCTCTGGAAAATGCAAAACCAGAAGATGTAATTTCGCGCCTCCCCTGGGTCACAGCGTGAAGCTTATATGGGGTCCTGCTAATGATTAAAGATTGCATGCATGCTTAGTGTATGGTTGCAGTAACTGGTTAAATATTTATGACATGCTCATAGTAGAAGGTAATGACAAACAGGAGATTAATGATAAATGTTATGATTTTTCTTTGTTAAAGCACTTCAATGTAGAAGACTGAGTTCAGAAGACAGGTTCAGTTCAGATACGGGTTTTGTAAGCTCTTGCTCACAGAGAAGTGAAATTTAGAACTTATCTCCCTCTGTCTTGGGAGAAGAGGAATTTAGAGGTTTAAGAAAAAACAATTTTGCCCATCAATTTCATATCTTCACCAAGATAGAGTAGTAGCAAGTTCCTAGTGAGCTGCTATTTCCTAAAACGTGAATAGTGGCCAGTGGCTCAGATTGGTTTTTGAGATTCTGAAAGGAAGAAGCAATGATTATAGGTTCAGAAATATGGCAGACTTTTCTTATATTCTTATGTAAAAGTCACAGATAATTTAGCAGTTCCATTAAGTGCATTGTAATAGCAGACTAGAAATTCATTAGTCAATGGCAGCAGGATTTGAAAATTAAAGAAATAGTTTGGGATGAGATATAGAATAATGGAGTGTATATTGTCTCAAATTAGCTAAATTATAAAGTTATACTCTCAAATCACACCTTATTATTATCATAATACAGATTTCTTTTTATTAAATTTCTTTCCCAGAAAATGTTCTGCTTTTTGGTATTAGAAAGATGTGAGTAAAAGTTATGTTTATTCGGAGTCGTTAACAATTTGAAAAAGATAAAGTCCAACACAGATTTTTAAAATAATAAAATACAATGTTTTTTAAAAAAGGAATATATGTTAAGGACTCCCAAGTTCTGGTGACAGGCATAAGTATGATCAAAGAGTCTTATGACTGAAATAAAACATCTTGTGATATTCCTTTCAGCCAGAGGCAAGCCAGGTCGCACAGATTTAGAGCAGAATGAAAATTAGACAGGAGAGGGCAAGTATGTATGTGTCGCATTTGCTCTTGTAAATGGTAACTACACCAATGACAGATAATGTTTCTAAAGTAATTTTGAAATTCACTGCAGTATGGAACTAGAGTGTGTTACTGCCATCAGGGATCCACAGTTGCAATATCTGAACACTGGGAAGAGTTTTAATCTTTATCACCGTGCAGTATTATGATTGAGCATGAGTAGAAGTGATCGTTCAATGAGAAGAATGGGAAAAGAATGGATTATTTATCTTCAATACGGTGATGATTTATTATACTTTAGATAAAATGAACAAACTATTCTGTTTTCTAGGCTTGTGTTGTTGTGGAAGGCCATACTGTACCTGCTGTCCGTTTACATGAAACAGTGACATCAAATAACTGTTGGAGACTTCTTTCTGTGCAAGAGTCTGTTCAACACCCCCCACCCCTCCCCCCAGATTTTTGTTTGTTTGTTTAATGCTGTATGTAGTGTTAATATATCTGTCATAAGTACCATAGATACAAAAAGCACCACCACACAATTATGGTAGAGGTTTCCATTGCTTTGCTGCTTTCAGGTCCTGCATGCTGATACACCCAGTGTGTCCATATATTGATCTCTTTATTTCATTTCTAGCTTAGGGCCATGTTGAACATACTTTTGACTAAGTACCGTTCCTAATTCTTGGGGTTCCTTTAAACAGTCAGCTTGTATTTCCCAGGTAGCCAGTACTGGCTTAACTCAGTGAAGAGATGGGTTATTCTGTGTATTTAGGAAGGAGTTTCTTCTTTCTGCTCTCTTTAACTGCTGGTTTCCATGTCTATGTAAATTTGTTTCCTCTGTTGCTAGAAGTTTTCACACACGCAGTTCAACATTCACTGGCTTTCCTAAATAGGCTTCTAGTTAAATGTAAATAAAAATTCTAGCATAATTATATGACTATGGTGCGTATCAGTAGAGTCTGCCTAAAGCTATATTACGCTTTATGGGCTCTCAAATGCTAAAATGCATACCCTGAAACTCCATCCTATGCTGTCATCAAATTCTTGATTGCATGTAAGATGTATGGACGGTTTCTGTAAGCAGTCAAACTTCATTCTGACTCTGAAGGAATTCCGTACTGATTAATGTATGACCATTGCCTATGAGGTTTCAGCATCAACACTCATTTGCTGACTTCTTATGCAGGTCCTTCCCCACAGGAGACAAATTCAGAGTCCCTTAATTGTTTCAAAGCTATGTCTCTGTCAGCATTACTACCTCTTCATTTTTAGTGGACTTTGCAAACCAGGCCATGTTGTTTCTTAGCTGATTCTTTAATCTCTTTAGACTTTGAGTCTTCATTGCAGTATTCTGAAAAATATCTTAGATCTAAAAGCATGTTAGTTTCCCCTGCAATCCTTATTCCAACTTATGAATATATTTTAAAATTAGTGCTGTCCAAACCACTAAAATACTCTTCCATTGAATTTCTCTGCCATGGAAGATGCGGTGGTTATAGGTGAAAAAGGTAATTCTAATAGGTTATGAAATGCAAAGAAATAATAGTTTCAAGACAATTTTTCTGAAGAAAATTCTGGAAGAGGTTATTTAATTCTTCACTTAATAAACTCTTGTGAATGTTCTTTTATAGTTTTCAAGCAGTAATTAAAGTCTAGTCCCTTTAGTGTATCTTGATTAAAGTGTTCTCTTTTTTTTCACCTCCAGAAACCGCTATTAAACAAAAAATCCTGACTAGGTAAAGCCTTTTTTTCCCATCTTGGTTCCTCTTCTTCTGATATTTACGCATTCTTTTTGCTGTTTGTAAAGTGCTCTTGCTCTTTCCAAAGGGGACTAAGCACAGCAGTTGTGTCTTCCCTACTGTGAGTAAAATAGGGTTGTTCTGGGGGAAAGAAAATTAGGGGGGACAAAGTACAAATCTAAGGAAAGATTGACCTTGCTATTTCAGCTACTTCTGAAACAGCTCATTCAAAGGTTCTTTAGTTACTGACTGGTAAAGTAATTAAAAATTTTGAGATTAGGCCTCCTGACTGACTCAATGTTATGTTTTGGTTTGGGCTTTTTTCTGTATTATGTATTTTACGAGTTACTGAACTATGGGATTTTTGTTTCATTTTTGCAAGAAAACTGTCAAAATACTTCTTTAATTTTGGTATCGACCTGTGTGTCTTTCCTGTCAGTTAGAGGCGCCTGTAGGAAAAGCAACAATATAGGTTTAAGTAACTGACCGTGTACCAGAATATTAAGAAGAGATGAAACTTCATGGCGGGGAGAACAGGGGTACACAGGCTGCAGTCACTGAATATTGGAGCTCTTTATGGAATTCATCTCTCACTGTTTCTGATTCCATTCTGGTGTGGCTAAGTAGCAACTATTCCTTTTGCTCTTTCCTTTCAGTCCTTTACCTCTTGCATTTTCGAGTTTTTTCCCTTGCTGCCTTTTATTATGACAGTTCTCTGCTGTTTGTTAAATTAAGGAATTCCACTGAAAAATTGAAACCTAATTTGATTTAGTTATCCATATAATAGACTTTATTATACTTCACAAAACATCATTGTGGAATGATGATGTAGAATTTCGTTATTGAATTTTACTGTAAAAAGACATAATTACTCTTCTCGTACTTGGCTCAGTTTATTCTTTAAATTTTCAACTTCAGGGTTTTTTCTGCTCTTATCAGTATGAAATTCTAAGTAGGTTGAAAGTAAAGAAGACAGTTTCCAAAGGCTTTGTACATATATAATCTAAATATAATAACTGTGTGGAAGGGAAAATAGGGGGAAGCCTCCCAGCTTGTGTTTTGCCTTATGAAGTTTCTGAATTGTCAGTAAGAAAATCAAGTTCACTTTTATGAAGTTAACAGAATATAAAGAAAGATTCGATGATCACTATTCTACAGTGATTTATGGTTCTTCTGTAGTACTAGATGTTCTTAAACTAGATGATTCTGATTCTTAAATTAGACGATTCCTGGTATGTTTTTTCAAGTAATTGCTCTTGAGCATTGGCACTGATGCCCACACTCTGGAGGCAACTGAAAGTGTTAGGTGGCTTTTGGATCCACAGATCTATTTCTGTCTTTCAATATCAAAAATGGTTCACTTCCGCTATAAACAAGGTAGTTGTACATTGTAGTATACGTTGTTTACCGTGAGTGAAGAATAGGTTTAATGTGAACTCTGAAAAGCATTTCACTCCAGTTGTGTAGAAGAAGGTTATTCAGGGATTTGGAGCCAGTGTAAGTTTTGAGTTCTGCTTGGTTGATAAACATTAAGTAGCAGAAATAATTGGTTTCACTGTGTGTCTAATTATAAAATACATTTGACAATGCATTTCATAATTCACTACTTGTTTTTTTGTGTCTCTTCAAGTATCTTCTAAGGTTTGAACCCTTGATTCTGTTCTGAATTAATTTACTTCCATATCTTTAGTGTGATGCAATGAATCACTTAAAGTATCTTTCCTGTTTATTTTTGAAACCTTAATTAGCATTTCACATGCTTAATTACTTTATAGCACAGTGTTCTTTATACAGGACACTTGTAAAATTGATAATTGCTTCTTAAAAAAGCTGTTAATCTTTATATGTCCTGTTGCATTCTTTTTAATTTTTAATGAAATAATTAAAAAGTTTTATTGATTCCTTTGTCTTTTTCTCAACAGTTTGCAAAATCTTGTTAATGTGCTGGCATAAACTAGTAAAAAGGCATTTGGATTACAACATGGATGTCAGCAATGGTGATTGATATTATTCGAGTGGTGCAGTAAGAATCTGCTGTATGAAATGTCAGAAGTTTATATTTCTTCCAGTTTTGCAATGGTAAGTTTTTTACATTTTGTAGTAAGTAAATAATAACTTCTTAACTTGTTATGTAAAGTGTGTTTCTTTGGCAAGTAACACACCAGCAAATCAGTAAAGATTTCTGTCTTATGTACTATTTCTAATGTCTGTTGAGTTCAGTAATTACTCATCAAAGTGCGCATTGGAGTTTGGTTTAATTTATTTTATTGGTATCCGTTTGAAATGGATCATCCTTACTCATCCGTAGCCTGTGTTAGCCTTACCTAACCTAGGTGAAATGGAATATCTCAGTGACCCTGATTTTCATGTTTGGGTTCAACCCCAAATGAGATCAGTCTTCACAAGATATTGAGGTATTGAGCTTACATGTAAAGTATACAATATACAGGCAAGTGTGGAAAATATGTATAGACAACCGTTTTAGACAATACATAGTTACATGAGTGTTTTTCTCTCTTCAGCTGAGCTGGAGATTTTTTTGCCCATTTGTGGTTTGTCAAATCATTTATACTTTCTCTTAAGATAGAGTTCATTTGACATCTCATACATTGTCCTGCATTGTTACTTTTAAATGAACAGAATGGAAGTCAGTGTGGTGGCAGTTCCTTACCAGTATCTCCAGGAGTACAAATGGTGCACCTTTCCAGGCCATCCATGGAAGGCAACTGGAATAGCTAACAAGAAGGAGGATTGTAGCAGCATAAATGCAACACAGTTTTGAGAACTTTTGAAACTTCCACTTCATAATTGTCTTTTCTTTGTTTCACAAAATGATGTACTGTCTCATACAGTTGTATTTAGAGCTATACCACAGTTATACAAAATGATGTGCTGTCTTATACAGTTGTATCTAGAACTTTACCAAACTCTAGTTTTAGGATACATTAATTAAGAAATACTATTTGCGTTATGAATACCTAAACAGACAATATAGTAATTGCTGTTCATTGTCAAACAGAATTGTATTGCTTAAGAGGTGTACTGGTTTTGTCCTGTCCTCTCTTTTCTGCTCTAGGACCATCTAACACCTAAATAGTAAATTTGTGAGAATTTATGTTCTGTTTTTTTCTCTACTGAAGATGAAAAACACCTGTTGAAGCAATTTTCCTTCATTTGTCGTTTTCAGCCTTTCTAAATAGCATGTAAAAGGTTTGCTTTCATATTCAAAATTTTAAGACTTCACCTCATATGTCAGTTGAACAGGTTTGTATAATCTGGAATTTGGGTAGATGGAAAAGGGAGAGTATTCCATTATGTACAAATGTAAATCTATTCATTATCATGGATATGATGACAAGTTTGTGATGATATACAGTTTGACAAGTATTTTTAAAGATGAAACGAATAGAAGGATAAGACTGAACTGATTTCAATTAAAAATGTTATTTTGAGATTGGGCAAGTCGAGTACTCCTGCATTTCTCCCTGAAATCTGAAATACAGACACTCTCAAGCTGGATATTTTAAACTTAGCTTTGTGATTGAATTTACGTAAATCAGATCCAGGTGTTGATTCATCTCACCAACTGTATGAAAAGTTAAAAAAATGTAGGAGGCTGGGGAAACAGCCTTCCGGTACCTCAGAGATTATTGAGAAGATAGAGCCAGGCTTTTTGTTCACATAAAATGATGCAAAAATAGGAAAGGCCCCACCTGGGTATAAGCAAAAATATTTTCACTGGAAGGACAATTAGACACTGAACAGGTTACACAGAGAGGCTTTGGAACATCCGTACCTGGAGGTTTTCAAGACCCAGCTGGGCAGTGTCCTGTATAACTAAATCTGACTTCAGTCCTGTAATTCATTCAAGCAGGAGGTTGGAATCCCAAAGTCCTTTTAAATTATGATTCTGATTCAGGCATTTTAGTTTATTTGATTTTTACTATTAAGGAATGTAAAAAAATTTTGCTGGTGTGATCTATTTATTTTTTTAATCTCCTGTTAAATTAGAATTGCAATTCTGTTTTATGAGCAATTTGTTTTTGTTTTAAGCCACAAGTGAGCAAGCAAATACCATATTAATGATTTCCTTCTTAGTATGCGAAATCACGTGACTGGAAGCTGGATTATTGAAAGTGTGGTTTGATACCTCTCATCTGACCAGACAAACTTAAATAAAAATACCAATGCGTTGTATTATGTATACAATACATCAAAAGAGTGTATTTTAGTAACTGGAACCTAACTGGGACATTACAGCCTTGAGTAAGGCATAAATATGAACAACATTCACACACAAATACTAAAGCCAGAACAACTGCAAATACCAAGTGAGCTACTTTGTAGTTTAGGTGGAAAACTCTTTTAGTATCTGGAATGGGTTAAGGCTGGGGCTGGCCACTGTTCTAACTCAATCCAGAACAATGCCCTGAAGAAGTACCTCAGAAAGGAGAGGTGTGAATACATTGCATAGATGTATTCCATTTTACATTAGGTGACAGTATATTCCTCAGATTTACTATGCCTATAGGTGGTTTTTAAAATATTTTTTCCTGACTGTTTGTTTACTTTTTTTGAAGGTTTCCCGATGAGTGGATCATGATGAACATACTTTAAGGACTTGCCATAGTATGGCTGCTTCTCGATCTACTCGTGTTACAAGATCTACAGTGGGTTTAAATGGTTTGGATGAAAATTTTTGTGGTAGAACATTAAGAAACCGTAGTATTGCTCATCCAGAGGAAGTTTCACCCCATCCTCAAATAAGATCAAGGTCACCAAAAAAGAGGCCAGAGTCTGTGCAAACTCAGAAGGGAAGTAATGGTGGAAGAACTACTGATTTGAAACAACAGAGTGCTCGAGAGTCATGGGTGAGCCCTAGAAAGAGAGGACTGTCTACTTCAGAAAAAGATAATGTTGATAAACAAACTCTGGAAAATTGTGAAAAAAAACAAGCAGAACCTGTTTCACCAGTTTTGAAAAGAATTAAACGCTGTCTACGTTCAGAGGCACCCAACAGTTCAGAAGAAGACTTGCCTACTAAAACAGAGAAGGAATCATTGGAGCTTAAAAGCTTAGTGTCGGACAATGATGCGGTTTCCACAGGGCCTAAACGAGCTTGTCGATGTCTTATATTGGATGATTGTGACAAAAGGGAAGTTAAAAAGGTGAATGCCTGTGCAGAAGGATTTAATAATTCTGCAATAGTTGATGAGATTGCAGGCTATCAGACTGTCAATGGAGTTGGTGAGAGAGACTCAAATTCTTTTAACTATGATGACTGTCAGCTTGATGGGAACAGTAAGCAAAACAGTGCTGGTTCCTTTATGCCCAAGGACAAAACAGTAGCAGAAAACGGAAACTCATTTGCCCATTCTTCGTTGTTGCTTAATAGCAGCAAGGAGGACAGTGTTGTAGACCATTATGTGCCTTGCACAAACTCTCAAGAACAGGTAAAGTTAGAGGACCACAAAATAATAAATGACTGCTTGCCTGAGGAGCATTCTAATCAGGCGTATGAGCCAGCTACAGGGTCCTTTTCTGAAATCCAGTCATCTTTGTTAAGGGATTCGGAGGAGGAGGTAGATGTTGTAGGAGATAGTAGTGCCTCTAAGGAACAGTGTGCTGAAAACACCAATAGCAGCCCGAATGCTCATCATGACAGTGCATCAATCTCAGGTGAACCTGAACCACATTCTTCAGTGTTGGACTGTGTTTCAGCTCAAATGACATCAATGTCAGAACTTCAAGAACACAGATATACATTGAGAACTTCACCACGAAGGGCTGCCCTTGCCAGAAGTAGCCCTACTAAAAATAACTCTCCTTGTAGAGAAAACGGACAGGTTGAGGAAAATAATCTTAGTCCCACTGAAAAGAACGTTCCTGTAGGTATTAATAATATCAATGGATCTCCCAAAAAGTCTGAAGAAAGTAAACAGAATGAAAAAGAGAGAAATTTTAATACGGGAGATCGTGGGACTGATGGACTAAGAAAGCCACTTTCTGAGGCTAGGCTTGTTGTACCATCTGCCAAAGAGAGTGCCAACATCCACACTGCAGAGGATGATGAGGAAGAGCCTGATGTGTATTACTTTGAATCAGATCATGTGGCATTGAAACACAACAAAGAGTATGTGTAACTATGGTAACCATGAATTCTGCTTTTGTTTCTACCAAAAATATAGAAATTAATATGTATTTAAAGTACTTTCACAAAAATTTAAGTGCTTTCATACTCTTCAGTTTTCATTTTTCTTCCTTGTTTCTACATTAGACGAAATTGAACTCTGTTTAATATGCAGTATGGTACAGCAATGTGGTTTATACATTCCTAGCAGTATGAATTCTTCACCCAAAACTCTTTTTTTTCCCCTCAAACATACCTCTTTTCTCTAAAAAACTAGCTGGAAGCAAAACCAAAGGAATTACAGTCCTTAATCAGAGTTTAGTTATTTGTCGTCTTACCCAATAAGCACAGCACATACAGCTTATGAAGTTATCATTCTGTTGTACATAGAATTTAAGGTTAGATACGTATTTTCGAAGTGTTATGGGAAAGACTTACCATTATTGTGTTAAGGAAGATAAATGGATCAAATGCACCAATTTGAGAACTTTCTCCAGAACAGATTACATCTACATTGCTGTTTATCTTCATTAAACGTAAATATACACATGGTCTAATTATTATTAGAAAAGAGCACTACCTTGTTTTTATATTTAACATCTGAATGTCTGTACATAGAACTGTGGTAATGATACATTTGTGGTAACTGTGAAAGAGATTCTAGAAAAAAAAAAGAGCAATTTTCTCAGTGAAAAAAGATTACCTGGAAAAAATTTGTCTTCAAATGATAGATGAGGTCACAGTTTTTTATTGCAGAGTCTTTGTAACGCTTTTTTGAATTCTGTGTTTTGCTATTTAGGAGATGCTCTAGGGTTTTGTTGTGAGTCCTGAAAAGCCAAATGCAGAATATCTTCAGTTTGCTCCATATGACGAGTTGAAGTACTGATAGTTTCTGTAAATGATCTCAGCACAGTTGTTATAAATATGGGGCACAAGGCATGGGTGATTGTTTAATCCAGCAGAAGTTTGACTGGGTTTTTTAGTATTAGAGTTGCGTTATTTCTTTAATGGAACAGGCTGCCCAGGGAGGTGGTGGAGTCCCCATCACTGGAAGTGTTTAAGAACCGTGTGGATGTGGTGCATAGGGACATGGTATAGGGACCCTGGCAGTACAGGAGTAACGGTTGGACTCGATGATCTTTAAGGTCTCTTCCAACCAGATGATTCTATGATTCTGTGATTCTGTGATAATGAAATTTTGCTTAATAGTGGGTATGAATAAATTATTTTAATCAGAGATAATAGTAAATTAGAGCATGGTTCAGACTAAGTATGATTTCAAAATAATGATCAAGTATCTGCAGCTTCAGCTATCAGCCGAATGTATACGGACACTTCCCTTCGTAGATGGAGAGAAGATTGCTGTTCTCTAAATTATAAATGGGAAAACTGAACTGTTGTCTTTTGACATTTTTTAGATGTTTTTGTACCTGTATGTAGGATTTCAGTAGTTTTTTTTAGTAGAAAGATACTTTAGTAATATATTTTCTTTATTTATTTATTAGGAAAGGAATGATAAAGACTGTATCATTTTTAGGTGTAGCCTCAATTTTTACTTCTTTGAAATTAAACGTGTCCAAAATAGACAGTTTTTAAAAATCAAAACCTGCAATTGAATGTAAATACTGTAAAAACTGTGGGTTTTTTCCTATTCTTACAATTAAACACAGATTTAAATTACTCTTGAAAAATTTCAGGAATGTGCCCTGTTGGCTGATGAATATACACAACTTCTCTGAAGATGCAGTTGTTGTTCAGATTGACAGCCTGTTTGTGAGAACTTCTTGGGGAGCTTCTGAAATTGCAACTAGGACTTGGTAGCTTGCTGCTAACTTGATGCCTGACTGCAGAATTACAGAAGAAATGGGTGTTATTTTTATCCTATCTTACATTTTACTGTTTTTTGGTGACAAAAAAAATCAAAACTGGAATTATCTTCTAGATCAATTAAGAATAATTTCTACCGTTCAGAAAGGAAGTATGCTACTGAAGGTAGTGTTAGCTGTATTTTTTTTCCCTTTAAAAAGATGCTGATGTATTTGGAAAATTATGGGCAGTCTTTTGTCTTTGTCGTAGACAAAAATAAGGAATAAGAAAATAAGTCTACTATTCTGATGGTTCTTCATGGTGATAGGATTCTTTTGTAGAACTTAAGTCTGTGTTTTAATACTTCAGTGCAGTGGAACTTTGATGTTCAAGAGTTAATCGAATACAGTGCACCGCATTCTTTTTCAAATTTTAAAAATATCAAAGCTTGTTAGAGGATGCCCCTAATTCATGTGTTACAGTTCTTGAATAGTGTTGTAATTATACCATTGTTTAATTTTGTTTGGTGCTTGTTTTTAAAATTTTAAACTAAAAAAAAAAAAAAAAGAAATGTTTTCAGCGAAGTTTTTCTCTGATTAGTCGACTGCAAAGAATTCCAGGGTTCCCATGCTGTCAGGTAAAGGCTATTGGCTTTGCCTGTGATCTTTCTGGCTAAGGAAGGTGTGCTCATCAGATCTTCAAATGGCACAGAGCTTTGGTTTTCTGTCCTTCATCAGTTTGTGATTGTCTTTATGGATTATTTTTTCTGTGTTTATATTTCTGTTCTCTTTTAAAGCAAATTTAGAGAGATATTAGCATCTTGGCTAAGTTGAGGAGGCCGATTTCCCCAAGAAAGTGCTAATATAATTTTTTTTTGTATGTTCCACTTGGGGGGGGAAAAAAGCTATATTCCTCTGTGTCGTAGAAGCAAATCATTATGTCTGTAAACTTAATTCCTTGTTACATTACATAGCTTGATGACATGCACTTTCCCAGAGCTGATTATCAATCTCCAACAAATTATTGTAACATTGATAAAATGTTAACAACTGATAAATGAATATACTGAAACCTTCAACAGCTGTGGATAAGACTTACTATAAGAAAAACAACTAAATGTATGTTTTGGTATATTTGTATGCATTTTGTTGCTCTTTTACTCTTGCTGTTTTTAAACAACATTCATATATTACTATTTCTGGGAAACCTGGATGTTATAATAGGAAAAATAATCATCACAGAAAGCAAATTATGGAATATTAGTTATTCACAGAAAAGGCTGCAATGATGGATGTTCTACAACTTCTTCAATAAAACAGATCTGCCCTAGAAAGTCAGATCTGAGATCTCTAAACAGAAATTTTATCACAACAGACATTCATGTAGATAACAGACTGATCTAGAGGGTTGTATAATTGTGAAGTATTGTTAATGCTAAATTATCAGTTATTACAAACACAAATTTAATTTTGGTCTGTTATGATTCTGCAGAAAAATACGGTTTGGTGCATATTTAAGAAATTTACTTGTATTTCCTAGCTCAGAAACTTTTGCATTTTCTCTTGAGGTATTTTCATCAGAACTGCACTTGTTAATTTAAATCTTTTTACACTGCTTAATTTTATATGCTGTGCTTAGTATTTTGCATATGTCTTTCCTCAGGAGTTTCTCGTACCTCTTTGCTCTATCTTTTTATAGTTTAATTCTTTCTTATATTGCAGTAGCTTACTTTAATTTTCTATCTTATGCGTTATTTTATTCTCAGTACATTTTCCCTTTTGCCCAGTGTTCCATTCCATGTAGTGCTCTTTTCCCTTTTTTTTAAATTTTTTTTTTAATTTTTTTTTTAACTCTTCCTCTCTAGTCTCTTTGGAGATTTGTAATGTTTGGCAGGTCGTATCTTGCATGAGGGAAAATTTTTGTTTAACGCCTAGCTCCGAGTTCTAGATGAAAGTGTAATTGAGGAACTGAATTTTCCTGTGTGTGTAATGCATTATACAGTCTAAGATCCTGTAAACGGCGGTTAGCTTTGTAGGAACTACTTAGGCTTGTAGGTAAGCTCACTGAAATAGAAGAATTATGCATGAGCACTTGCCTACAGGCATTCAGTTGCAAGAGTCGGGACTTGCATTTGTTCAGTAAATAGATATTTCCATATATCTTTGGATTCTTCTTCATGTTAATGAAGTATTGAGTTTATAATATTTAAAATCATAATAGCTGTACTGACATTTAAACTGAAGGCAGATTAAAATGAAATATTTTAATACATCTCTTAAACCCCAGTCTTGTGAATTCTTACCTACTATGGGTTGTATTGTTGGAGAAGCCTTGGAAAGACACAGGACCATGTAGCATCATACAATCAGACTGAATACCTAATTGACAATTCATAGTGATACCATTAATGTCTTTGGATTTATTATTATATGAATGTGAGAAAGAAAAGAAACACCTGTGGCATTTCCTGTGGTACAGGTTTTGTATTTTATTCAGACACACATGTTTCTCCCTAATGAATCAGTTCAGATTGAAACAGTTCTCTGTAACATTTTACTTGTTAGGATAGGGTCTGGTGCACCTTGCCATACCAATTATTTGAGAACTACCTTAAAAGAATCTTCTTAAAGTGTAACCCTAATATAATCCTGTAGCAGTTATCTTCACTAAGGTGAACTTCTGTTTTTACCTTCACCATGTTTTTTCCATAACTGGATGGCATTAAGTGTTCAAAATTAAACTACTTTTCATGAATATATTTTAAGATAAAATCTCCGTATCTATCTTGAAATATATTGGGTAAGAATCAAAAAATGACATCAATTTTTTAAATTTATCCCCATATATTCAGATGTATGTCTCAGGATTAGGGCCATATTTATAACACTGTATGGATATATTTTAATGAACAGAAAGTCAGAAAATCTAACATTCCTTTGTAGTGATGTTGTGTAGCTATGAGTAGCTAATACTATAAAATAAATTACCCTCCTGTATTATTTTTAAGGACACATTTGTCTTTGTCGTATTTTCCCGTGAGACAGAGTTTTAGGGTGAGGAGACTGGTTGTTACATTGTTTCATCTTAAGAAATAAAGAAAATTGGAATAAATGAAGGAAATCAAGTTAGTTTTTGTAGTAGAAGTTTTAATCCATATTGGAGTCAAGAATGTTATGAGATGGCAACTATTTTGTAAACGTGTAACCACTGAATACTTCATAAAATATATTGTCAACATAGAAGAATTGAAGTAGACATTTTTAGTGTTGGATAATTAGTTTACAATGTGTTTTAATTCATCCTTTGTTCCTCACAAGAGTGATGTGGCATACAGTGATATTTTTCTTAAACTACCTATTAATGTAAAACTTAAATATGGAAAATTGGTTCTTTTTTCAGAGAGGAGTTTCTACTGTCTGGTAGATTGGTCTGCATTCTTAGAAAAACAAAAAAATAAATCTGCTTTAAAATTCTCATTTCATGTAGAAGTTGAATGCTGCAGCTAGTTCATCTGAAAATAGTAATTTAATGTAGATGAATTAGAAACTTCTAATATGAGTTTCTGATCAGCTGCGGTTTGGAATTGCAGATAATTGTTACTAAAACATGTTGCAATAGTGTAATGGTCATGCAACCACATTTATTAATGAAATCCTCTTTATATTTTACACCAGCTTAATATTTTGAGTATTTTGAGGAACTTTTACCATCAGCATTATTATTTTATCATGTTCAGTAAGATAATGTCTATCTAGAAATACTTATCAACGGAAAATCTGTAAGCGACAAAAAATTCTTGAGAGTCTAAAGATTAAGATTTAGTTAAGAGTGATTTTGTAATCATAGATTCATGTTTTATAATTACATAAACTATTCAATATACACTAAATAATAGAGTTCTTAATTTGCAAGAGGTAATGCCTTGGGCTTGTGCTGCATCTGCTTTTCTCTCTAGTAACAGACTTAACTCTAGAAGCCATTAAATGTCAAGTACCTTTGTCAAATCCGTTTTTCTTCCTCTGAACATGGTTATCTTGCTGTCAACCACAGCACAATCCTAGTGAACAGCAGTATGGCATTTAAATAACGCATCCTGTGGAGAGCAAAGCTTCATTTCTTTTGGATTTGTGTCCTTTGCTCCTTGAATTCTCTTCTCTACCAATTTGCCTGATACCTGCTTTTCAGTTTCTGCCTACGCTTTCACCTCCAAGAGTCCTCTGTTGCAGCATCCTGTGCTGGAGGACAGAGCGTGAGCTCTCCAATGCATTGCTGCTTCCCTGCTCCTGGCTTGGTAGTACCTGTGGGTGTGTGTGCTAATGGATTGACTGGAGAATGTGAAGAGGAACAGTTGAATTCTGCTTGCCTTTCTCTTGTGGAGACTAGTTATGGTCTCTCCCCCTTTCCAAACTGCCAGTTTTTAGAGAACATACAAGAACTTGTCTTTCCAACTTCTTTGATCAACATGGATCAAAAATCATGAGGGAAAAGTGTGGAAATTTAAAAAAAAAACCCCACAAACTTACTATTTTATTACAGAAAAAGGTAGAAATTTATTTCCTAAGGGTCCTTGTTAGTAAAGTCATCTAAACTGGAAAATTAAGTGTTAATAAATAATAAAAATGGTTTTGAGGTGTATGTAGAAAATACCAGTTGAAAAAAAAATCAAATGCCATAGGAAATTTATCATCCTGATTTAAAAAAAAAAGGGAGAGAAAACCCAAGAACAAGTTGGGTAGTAATGTATTGACCCAGCACAGCTGTGTGGAGCGTAAGGCTTTGGCTGTGCACAAAAAGGGACGCTTAACAAATGCAGAAGTGATAAAGTGTCTGGTGAGACAAGGAATAAATTACCATAATTGCCTACTGGGTAGGGATGTATAAGTATTTCACTAAAATACATAATGATGCTGCAAAGAAAAGAACCTAGACAGAGTTGCCGGCGTGTGCTGTGAAAGCATAGGTATCTTTCCTCTTCAGTTTTAACTAGCACAGAGTGAAATAACTCCTTGACCAGTCTTAAGTGTTTGTTCTTGTCTTCCCTGAAGTTCTGACAGCATCTCCATCATGAACTACAAAACTGGCTGGCAGTATCTTTTAGAAAGGAATTGTACAGACACTACGTATTAATGTTTGGTTTAGACTAGGCAAGAAGTTCTGAGCAAGAGAGGTGTTTCTTTGGTACTAGAAAGTACTTACGTGCTATTTTGAGAGGAGGAAAATCCTACTTTTTGGTTTCCTTTAAATTTTGTTCTTTTGTAGGAATAACCAGCTGATTTTTAGATTTTCATTGTTGCGCATCTTTGTTTTGCTTTGTGTATCTCAAGGTGAAGAGGTGCCGTTTTGTATGACAGCCTTTGAAAGTTTTATGCTTCCTAAGCCAAGGACTAACTGTCCATGGTTTATGATCATAGTGAATACTACTCAAAATCATGTTTTACTAGTTTTCCTACTTATTTCTAACTTTCTTTAGCTAAAACAAATTGAGTGAATAGTTCTTTGTATTGCTGTTAGAACATTCAGCTTCTCCTGATTGCATTTCATGTTCTTGTAATCCAATTATAGTCATCAGGTATTACTGTAACACAGTACTTGAGGGAACATGTTAATTTGTTCCTATAGCAAGAATATACACCTGAGTAATTAAGGGAGTCTTTCCTTGGGAAGTCAGTGCTGTCTACTTTTTGCAGGTTTTTTTTGTTTGTTTTTGTTTTTGTTTGGTTGGTTGGTTTTTGTCCAGAGGATTTCTGTTCAATTGGGTCCCTTTTATGGTAACATGGGTCGCTCCTGTTTTGTCTGTGGAAGAAAGCCCCTTGTGAATGACTGCTGTACTCAGCATGATTTTAGAGAAGAATACCTAAGCAGAGGGACTGGAGGAATCTGTGCGGCATTTTCTCCTAGTAAAAGAACTAGGGCTGTTCTCATTAGAGATGATGAGAAGGGAGGAGAAAAAGTTGGGGATATGCTGTCAGTGTTTCTGTGCCCCTTGTGAGGAAAACTTCTAGTGCCATTTCCTCACCTCGCTCCAGGCTTTGAAGACAGAGGAATGAGAGACCTGTATCTTTTTCCCTACTGAATGTCCGTGTTTCTCAGGCAAATACTGTAGAAAGTGCTGTTAAAGGAAGATCAAAAGATCAAAAGATCACTTTAACTATGTTAAAGTGTGTTAACTGGGGAAGATAATGGATGGTGTTTTAAACTTTCATGTTGACAAGACTGAAACAAGTTACCTGTTTGTTTAAATGCACAGAGACCTAATTGCTGCTAAAAATTTTGAAAACTTGCTGGAAATGTGGATAATTGATAAAGGTGATTTTTTACTTCTAATACTAAATCCTGCTGAGTGTGGTGGACAGCTCTTGACAAGAGTGAAGCCTAGACAGATACATGTGTGTTCCCTTTCTGAGCCAGAGATAAGGATTTAAGAAGGAAAAGGACATCACAGGCTCATAACCAATAAAATACTGTTCAGATGCTTTAAATACAAACTCTGGAGCTGTGAAAGTTAGAAGGAAGGTGAAATTAATAGTGAGAAGTGCCTCTCTTGCATCTAGGTAAAGCTGCAGTAGGGCTTTCTGTTCTGGTTTAGGGTTTGTGGTTGTTTTCAGTGTCCTTTTTTAAAAAATGTGCTTTTTGGCTTAGTTCTGTTTCATTTTAAATAGGTGTGAATTTAGCCTGAGGCTGGCATTCAGAAATAGCGATTTTTGTTCTGCTACTGACATGGTAGGCTTAGAGAAGCCACTTAATGTATTCTTGAGTTGTTTCATGTATAAAATGGAGATGCAGTTTATTTATTTATTTCAGAAGTATTTTAAAAGATCTGAAGTACAAACATTAAATATAGGTAGAGAAAGTGCAGTAAATTGCAATATGTGTAAAGAGGTTAAGCTAGAGTGGACAACAATTTCATGAGTTGCAGAACTGGCTGTAAGTAGGTTACCTTGGTCACAGTATCTGAGCGTTAGCTAAGTAATAACCTGACATACCTGCTTTCTTCAGGCAAAGGTGCTTTTGAGTCCTGACAGGAGTTGGTATATGCCCTTACCGATTATTCCCTTAAACTCCTTTCTGTTTCTGACGGGAGATCAAAGAGTGGCCACCCTTGAGCAGTCTCTTCTGCTTCCTTGTTGCTGTCATGTGTGTTCTACAAGGCTATCATTGAATCCCAGCACTAGTGCAGAAACAGATCTTCTAAAATCTCAGCTACACATCAGAATAATTTGTGAGAAACTCTGCAGTGTCAAAGTTACTGTATCATGACGCTGGCAGAGATTTCAGGCCAAGTTTAAACGGTGGAGCATTATCTGATACTTCTGAACTGAAACAAAATAAAAACAAAACAAAACACTCACTTCTTTGAAATTAGAAGATTGTGTTTGGTCTGACTTAAAATTATTTCTCCAGCCTCTTACTACAGCTTCCTTGGGTTAACTTGGAAATTCTAAGTGCAATAAATGTTTTCCTTTTCTACAGTAATTTGTAGTCCTATAATATAACATGTTTAATACCCAAGATTTTCTTAATTAGGTATTTTTTTTCTGAAAGCGCGGCTAGTAGACCAAAATCCAGAGTGATCACTGACTTCAGTATAGAGCAGGTTTTAATCTGTACTTTGCTAGAGTGCCAGTAGGTGGCAATAAAACAAAGATTTGTTCAAATCCTCCAGGTTACTGATAACTACCAGTTTTGTGTCACAACTCTTGGAAATGCAAACACCAAGTTTGCTTTAAATTAGATGTTTTTTCTGCATACATTTTAGCCATGTTTTACAAGAAGTGTATACTCCTTCACTTAAAACAAATCCTATCTGTACAAGAAATAATCAGTATTTCTAATATAAATTTTAAGTTATGGTACACGTGTTTTTTACCTTCTAATCCCCCTAATTTATGTCACTATGCTTTTTGTCAGGTTTAGTAATTGGAACCAAGAGAAGTGTAACTTCAGTTACTGCAGGGGATATGTCTTGTCTGTGAGTTTACCCAGAGTATGCAGTTTTAGTTGTATGGGTTTGTTTTGTTTTGGTGGAGGATGTGATAATTTTCCTTGGTAATTCCTCGTAGATCTTTCAGAGAAAATTACGTAACTGTAGCTGGATAATTTAGAGGTGGTTGCTTTCTGATTGCCTCATTGAAGGATGGAGCTAGTTTTGCAGTAGACTAGCGAGCAAGGTTCCAGCTACTTTCTCTTTACCGTCATTAGGCTTTTTGAATTTTGGAGAATGTTAGTGCAGCTGCAGGAGGCACTTTGAATCACAAGTCTTGTGCTGATTTCCAAAGAACCTTGGAAGATGGATAGGAAAATTGTTAACCACTTTTTTTTCCTCGTTTTTTAAATAGTCCTGGAAATTTTGCACACACTGTCTTTTGCTTAATGCAGCAGAAGTACTATGTTACTGTTTGAGACTAGGAAGCTGGAACAGACAGATACATGGAGGAAGTGCTCAGCGTGTGCGTTGTTACTTGAATTACTGCTTTTTCAGAGAAATACTTGGCTTTACTGCAGTCACGTAGGGCCAGAGAACCGAAAGCCCGTACAAACTGGTGAAAACAGCATGGTTCAAAACTTAAAAGAACATATGCAGACACATTATAATACAGTCAGTTAAAAATGATGTTGGAAATTAAAAGGGCATGCAGTGGTTTGGAGAGAATGCAATGCTGCCGTCAATCTTATACCTGACATACGGACTGTGCAAGCTAGGATTAGTATTTTCAAACTTTTCTTGTCAATGTAAGACCCCCAAATGCACATTTTCGTGCATTTCAGTACTTCCGATATTCATTCGATTAAATTGCAGTCTTATTCCTAGGCTTCAAAATATATTGATTCATAAAAAGTGAATATGGAAGTTAAAGTGAGTAACTCCAAGTTAATACATTTCTTTAGCAGGGGTACAAAAAAGTGTCAGAAAATCTTTTTGGCTGAACAGTTTGCTCAAGAACCCCTTTTTCTCTCTTGAATTATTTAATGAAAATAATGCTGTATAGCCACAATCAACATCTTATGACATCATCTTGAATGATCCTGACATTCTTGTAATATTTTATGTATTTCCATGAAGACCAGAGGTATCATTTCTGAACCATTTATCTTCAAGTCCATGATCACTTCTGTGAGGTCACATGAATGTTTTAATGAGGGAAATAATTGGAATTCATTATTGTTTTGTTTTGTTATTTCTCCCCAAATGTAGTTTATTCTCTTTCCATTTCCACTTAATTATTTAAGGCCACTTTATTATGGTGATTTCTTCCCCCCCACACATTGTTAAATTCGCACTTCATCTAAATCGCCAACATTTGGTTGCTTTTTTCTTCTATATATGTAAACATTTTAAATGAAATTATTTTCTTTCCATTTTATTTGGAAAAACAATCACTTAAATACCGTTTGAATAAGTGAGGTAAAATGGCACAAGAAAAGAAAATCAGGCATTTGTTGAACACCTTAGATGCAACTTTTTCTGCATGCTGGTCTTGTGAGAAGTATTGACACCTGCTGACAGAAAAAGAGTTTCTGTTGTCCAGGTTAACTCTTCTCCCCAGATATCATTAATCTCTTCTGTGTCTTCATTAAACACATTAGCAACCTGCCTTTGTTTCATTTCTCTGGAGCAGGCAAGGCAGGCTTCTACGTGACAAGTGCTGTCAGTCCACCTGGGCACGGGCAACAGTTGCCAAGCGCCAAGCTAGCCAATAATCAGATGCTATTTCTAAACACAAGTAAAGATCTTAATTCCATGTGTGATGATTCCTGTAACAGCCTGCTGTTGTCTAGGACAGTATGATGTCCTGTCACTACTTCTGTAAGTTATAATTTCGTTCTTCACCTGCTCAAAAATAGCCCCATTAATTTTCTTGCTTTGTGCAAAGTTATTTTGTTTAGAAGAAACTGGAGCACTTGTGCAGTAGTGAGAACATTCCCTTTCTGTTTAACAAGCATTTTAGGTCTTAGTTGCCTGTAAACCTGAACATGTGCAGAGAAATTTAAATAATAATAAATTCAAAACAGAATTTTATCCTGCTGTTTTTAAACAGGCTCAGTATTTTATTTTCAAACTTCAGAACGAATGGGTAGATTTTACACAGATATTACATTTGAGTGCCAGAAAATGTTTTAAAATGACGTTGATACCTAGTAATTTGCAACAACAGAGGCCATGGGTAACTACATGATTCAGGATCTGAAGTGACCTATAGCTTTAAAGCTAATAAAAAGGTATTAAATGTCGTTACCCGTTTTTTCAAGGCTGTGTTACAATATCACATGGTTTGAGTTAGCTTCGCAGAAAGCAGTTTGTGACACGTACACTTCTGGGTACAGGTAGGGTAGTCACATCAGTGACTCAGATGTGTCTGTTCAATAGGCAATCAAAACTGCGTGTGAATCTGGGATGGCAGGCTGGAGGGAACACTGGCATTTTCATTCAACTTCCATATTCTTAGCGGAATCTGGTTTGTGTGTATTTATTTTGAAAATTACTTATTCCTTGGTTTATTGTTACATTTCATAAACGATAATCATATTCTGCTCTAAAATGAGGCTTCTGTGGAAGCCAGTTCTTTCTAAGCCATTCCTTTCCACCCTGTGGATTGTTGAGCAAAATGTCAAAACTCTGTGCTAGAGTCATTTGTATGGGGTAGAAGGAAGCTGATTTTGAGGTGGAAATTAGGTCATTTTGGTTGTGGGTTTTTTTAACTTTGTAACTAAAGCTTCCTAACTAAAGGTCATAGCTGTTGAGAATATGAGTAGGTTGCCCATGATACCATATTGTTTTCACTTGTATCAAATTTACATTTGAAGGAAATCAAGGGGTGGTTCGTTTTTTTTTTTTTCCAGTGGGTCTGTGTAAATTTGTCTACTACTTAAAATAGATTTGATAGACATTTTTACTGAATTATATAAAAAATTCTATAAACTCTTGCAGATAAGCTATGAAATCTGGTAGGTACTAGCAGCTAATCGTGGCTAGTGTTTAGATGGGGGGATATCACTTTTAAAAGGCAAATTTAGTGAGATGTTTTCCTTTGTCTCTGTAGTTATCAGAGACTGTTGCAGACGATTGCTGTACTCGAGGCTCAACGTACTCAAGCAGTTCAAGACCTTGAAAGTTTAGGCAGACACCAGAGAGAAGCACTGAAAGATCCTATTGGATTTGTGGAAAGACTCCAGAAGAAGGTATTTCAATGGGCTTTTCTTAAGTCTCAATTGGTTTTTTTTTTTTAATATAACTAGCAATTCATCGTCTGTGGAAATCAGAGAATTCTATACATAGTGTGTAAACATGAGTTTAAAATCTTTTTCTGCTGAGCAAAAATGGCCCTTTGTTTTCTTACTACACCTGGAAGAAAGTTCTTCGATGATTTTATTAGATATGGTTTCTCTATTTTTGGTATGTACAAATGTAAATTTCAAAATGTAATGCAGGTATTTTAAGACAACCTGAAATCTGCAGGAGATGGGAAGTAGTTCATAGTAAGATATCAGAACACGAATTCAAAACTTTTCTCATTAGACAAGTCAAATGTTGTGCTACGAGTGAATTTGGTAGGGTGCTTTTTAAAGAGTGGGAAATGTACTTCATAGCCAAAACCAAAATGAATGCTGGAAAATATATGTATCTTCTCTAGATAACATATTAGAATATTGTCTGAGGGAGGAGAATTAATTTTGATAAGGAAACATTTTCTTTCCAAGCTTTAAAAAATAATTGTAGTAACAGGAATACTGAAAAATTGTTCAGAGCTGCAATACTCTCTTGCTGCCACGTCAACCAGTGACAAACAATGCCTGACCTTCTAGTCTTGTAGCAACGTGTTGTATTTCAATGAAGAATGAAGCTTTTTGAATGGTGCTTTTTTTCCTACGTTTGTAGAGCCTAGGTTCAAAGAGAGGTCTGATGTAAGCCCATTGGTTTCAGTAATTGTCTTTCCATTACATTTTGAGATGAGTTATTTGTATGCATGATGTAATAGTATTGCATTTGATAATCATTGTGTGGGGAAATAGTAATGATAGTTGAAAATACCTGGTGTATTTCTATCTCCATACCAAAGGGATGGTACTCTAAGGTTGACCCTTTAATGAAGTGGTGAGCTTTGCAAAAGTGGTGTGCTAGGCAGAAGACGGCAATATCAGTATAAAGTATACGTTGACTCCTTTGATGGGAAGAGTTTAGGTTTATCAGATGATAAAACTCCAAATCTTACCTGTGGTAAGAAAGGTTCCTGGGCAAACAGTATGTTTAAGCAAAATAAAAGACAGATAATCAGTAATAGGACATTGAAGTCAGAAATACCTGATTTCGACTGTGAAGTACACGCTTTAAAGTTTTATGCTCAATAAGCCATCATTGACCGTGCCGCTGCATATTTTCTCTACACTGTTGTGTATTATTCTTGAAAGGTATCTTCTCCGTACAAAGACTGTGCTGCATGGCACTTTAAAATTTCTAGTTTTGAATACTTCTGTAGCTAAGAAGCAGTATCAGATTTTCATGTTTCAGATTTCTTAGGCTTTTTGTTTGAATATACAGCGATTGCGTTAAATATTGGTTTTCACTTTTCATTTTTGTTTTTTTCAGGTCGATATGGGTCTTCCATATCCTCAGAGAGTTGTTCAGCTCCCTGAGATTGCCTGGGACCAATACACCACTAGCCTTGGGAACTTTGAGAGAGAATTCAAAAACCGAAAACGTAACAGTAGGAGAGTGAAGCTGATTTTTGACAAAGGTAAAAAGGAAAGTGGGTATATGTTACAAGAAAGAAATGACCAATGTGGAGGTTTAATAATTCCATTTTTGTGTTGCTTACAGTAGGTATACCTGCAAGACCAAAAAGTCCTTTGGATCCCAAGAAGGATGGAGAGGCTATTTCATACTCTGTCTTGCCTTTAAGTGATGGTCCAGAAGGTTCTACAAACAGTCGTCCACAGGTAGTTGTTACAAAAGAAATGATAAAATTTTAAAAAATAGTATTTTTTCTTTTTTAATATGGGTATTTGGATAATTCTTAGCTTTTTTTCAAATGTTAATGTTGGCAATAATGTGTCATTCATGTATTCAAATCAGAGACCTTGTTTTTGGTTTAGGCAAATTTTATTTCATTTTACTTAGGAAAAGAGTTAAAATCAAGTTATCCTAACCATACTTTTTCTAAACACGTATGCCATTTTATATAATGTGTTTGAGCAGATGATAAGAGGGCGGCTTTGTGATGAGACCAAACCTGAAACTTTTAACCAGCTGTGGACTGTAGAGGAACAGGTAATTGAAAACTCTTACGTTTTGTAGCTGTGGCAAAAATACATGAGAATAAAAGCAAATTGTGTAATAAATAATGTTTAAAACTCTTAGAAGTCGAGTCCCATATATGTGGATACTGATCATTTGACAACTCGTACTTCTACTGGGAAAGATGTATTTATTTTTTTTTTCTACTGTCGATTTAGAAAAAACTTGAGCAATTGCTTTTGAAGTATCCGCCAGAGGAAGTAGAGTCTCGACGGTGGCAGAAGATAGCTGATGAACTGGGAAATAGAACAGCAAAACAGGTAACAAGTAAATCACGTTGAAAAGTAATGACTTTCCTTGACTTTTAAGCTTTTTAGAGGCATTGATAAGAGATTGTATCTAGGTTTGTCTTCAACACTCAAGTAATTTTTTCTAATTTGAGGGGGTTTTCTGTAAAAAAAAAAAAAATTCATAAACTGAGAGGTTAAAAAAGAGGGTTTATTTTTATAATGTTTGTAATTAAAGCAATAAAACTTATTTTGCTAGGAAAAAGATCTAAGTGCTTTGGCATTGTTTGAATGCTAGCACTGTGGTAGTAGTGATGTCAGTCTCCACATCCTAGTAGCAGATACAGATTCACAGAGGATATATGTGTAGATGTCTTTTTAATAGCAATAAATAAAATCCAGTATCTCTTCAGTAGTCACTTTTCCCTAAAAAATGTAGCAGCAGGGTTTGCATTTCACCAATGCAACTCCATCTCAAATGCAGGATTTCAAAAGTGCCCCACAGCCCGTGAGAAAGCTGCTCTCCACATCCTAGTAGCAGATACAGATTCACAGAGGATATATGTGTAGATGTCTTTTTAATAGCAATAAATAAAATCCAGTATCTCTTCAGTAGTCACTTTTCCCTAAAAAATGTAGCAGCAGGGTTTGCATTTCACCAATGCAACTCCATCTCAAATGCAGGATTTCAAAAGTGCCCCACAGCCCGTGAGAAAGCTGCCACACCTAGTTGTTGATTAGGTTTTGACAGCATGCATTTAATTCTGTATAGCAAGTGTAGTGACTCCAGCTCTTCTCATACTGAATAACGTTGGAGTGCTGAATTTCCTGCACCTTAATACTGTAGAATGGGCAGACGTGAGTACTGAGAGACAGAAGAATTAGTTCTGCGCTGGGGCTGAGATCCACAAAAGGACACAGGTGTGGAGATACTGAGTATTTCTGCACCTGACTTGCTGGGATTTTCTCCCTAAAATGACATAATTTCTGCATTTTGACCAGAAGTAAAAAAGGCTGATGTTTTGTGTTTACAACATTTTAATTTCTCCTATTTCAGTTGTGTAAGAGTATGTTTATGTATTTCAATATGTAAGATTACCTGATCCGTGATCATATCTGTACTTAGAGGTATATTTCTCCATACCTAAAAAACCTAAAATATATGCTTGCTTATTTCATATTAAGAAGTAGAAGTACTTTCTGACAGTGGTAGGTTTTTTTCTGTGAAAGCCTCTGAAGTGTCTGGACCTATTACAAATGCAGCATTGCAAGATAGGCGATGGTTAGAGTAATTGTCACAAAGTAGAAAATGAGGATTTCTTGTCCTTATATTCTGAACCAATGTAGCAACGCCGGCAAAACTTTGAAGTGAAGGCTTGTTATATTTCTTTTGACATTTAATCGTCGTGTTTTGTTTTTTCAGGTTGCCAGTAGAGTGCAAAAATATTTTATTAAACTGACTAAAGCTGGTATTCCAGTTCCAGGAAGAACTCCAAACTTATATTTATATTCCAAAAAGGTGAGACAATATTACAGCAGAAATTCTGTATTTCTGTTTGCATTTATGTGCAAGTTAAGTCTACAGAATTACAGTATTTTCAATAGATTTAATCTTGATTAGCGCTTTCTTCTCTATAATGTTCTTATTTTGCCATTAGCATTGTAGAGTGAGTTGGGTGTTATTCCAGTTTCACATCAACATCTGTTAGTTACACCTCTATCAGATAAACTCGGAGACATGAACCGTCAGAAAAGAGAACATAGCAGTCAGATCGCAGGCTGAACAAGCAGGGTTGAATCATTGGTCTTGGGGAACTTTTCCTCATTTGCAAGTTTACTGGAATTGATCGAGAAGAGGATAATGAGAGCTCTGTAGGAAAACATTAAAGAACCCTATATTTCATATTGCACAGTGATCTTCTGTTTAACCAAAACGTAGAAAATTACGTATATATCTGAGCATACTGAACTAGCACAAGCATAGGCTTAAGACTGAAGTGTCTGTTCTGTTTCGATTTGCAACATATATGACAATTAAAATAGAATGGTTTTACAAATGGCTATTAAAATACGGTGCTTTTTCTGATCTTGGAATGGATGAGGCAGGGAAGGTGCAGATGTGACTCTGCCGCTTTGTCTATTGGAAAAGTGTTTTCTGGCAGAAGAACTAAAAAACCAGCTGGAAGCATCGATACCTTAAATGCTGTGGTGAGATTCATCTGTCAGAACTCTAAATTACTCCCGCAGTTTACCATACTGTGGGGCTACTTTCAAAAGGGGTTGAAAATTTAGTTCTGAGAATTGAAATTCTTTGAGTTTTTTATGTCACCATACCACTTTAAATGACCCTAGTCACATGTCTTTTCTTATTTCCTCGTAGTTTTATTTGGAAACCTTGTTATTAAAGAATGTGAGCAATACAGCCAGGCAGCAGATCACTGTGGTTGATAAATAGTGGGAATACTCCATCAGTACATGTGTGACATTTTAACCATGTTTTTCACTAATTCAAACAGCGATCCATAAGTTCTTTACCCCACTGCTCTGCATACAAACACAGTATAACCAAAGTGCAACAATTTTTATTAAAATTCTTGACATTCTCATACTACAATGGTAATGCTATCATCCTGCAGATTCTTCTTAAGCTTATTGTAGAACAAATCTAAACCTTCTGTTTTCATAGTATGATTCATATCCTTATTACCAGGTCATAAGAGTAAGGTCATTGTGCCCTGGTTTATGTTAAGGTAGTGTCTCCATAAGAAATATAGCAGATGAAAAAATCAAACGAATAGCGTATGTGGGGGAATTGAGCTCTTAGTCTGCTAATATAGCTGTCTACTTAGAACACAGATTGACAGCACTGTACGAGGCTGCAAGTATTGCCAGGTCTCCAGTGAAGATAACATAATGTGGCAGAAAAGAAATTCAAGGGGTTTTGGAAGCCTGGGTCATGCTTATGCTGTGCTCTTCCTTATTTTGATACTGAGTATGCACATACACTGTAAACTGTGGTATCTGCTTTATTGCCAGTCATAAAAGTATGAAAATTGGATGCTGATACTTAAAGCACGTATCTATGGGAGAATAAAAACCATAGATATATTTAAAACAAATAATTGTGTCAAAGGGATGCTTCACAAGAAGGTACTTGCATTTCTCCGTGGGGATTGCCCAGGATGCTTTTTTCAAATGGTTACTGAGGAGGCAAGAAGCCTATTCAGTTCTTGAATGTCTTCTTGAAATTACTGTGTGTATCTCCTCATATGACATGATGTCTCTTCTGGTAACTGATATGGGAAATTAAACAGGATACATCAGTTTATTTTCCTGTGTAACCATTATCTACTACTGGTGAAAATAAAACTGAATCAGAGATCTAGAATTCTAGTATTCAGTTTTTCAATTATGGTTTATAATTTTCAACTTAATGCTTATAAAATATCGTTAGTGTACCTGCTTTTAAGCTTAATTCTGAAGATACATTTCCCACAGGAAAAAAACGATTTTTTAACTGTCTAATGTGATATTTTAGTTCATTCTTCTCCAGAAGTAGAATCATGTTAGAGAATTCAAATCCTCAGTTAAATTCTTAGGTCATAACTGTATGCATAACAGTGCTACTATTTAAGCATAGACACAATTTTCCTAGATCTGTTTTTTATTAACACAAAATTTAAATCATTGTGTCAGCTCAAGCTGGAGTACTGTCTAACTTTATGAATGGAATATTTTGAGGGGTTTGAAATTTTAAAGGAAAACAGAAAAGAAGCAAAACAGGAAATGATCATAAGACAGAAGGTGAAAAATTCAAAATTTTGGATAGTACATTAGTCTTAGAACAAAATCTTCATTTTTGTTTTGTGTACAGAAGTTGTTCTGCAGATCTGAGGTACCAGCTTCCAACTGTTAGTACAGACTTCATCTCTTCCCTTAAGAGTGAATGGAGCTAGTCACGAAAATTTTATTATTCTTCTGGGCATAGCTACATTTCATCTAAGATAATTTGTGTCATCTTTGCCTTTTCTTTCTAAACATTGCATAATTAAAATAATGCCAGATCCCTCTTTAGATGTTGAATCCCTCTTTAGAAATAAATGGTTGTATTATAGTATTACAGGTTTGTAACTGATACAGAATCACAGAATGGTTTGGGTTGGAAGGGACCTTAAAGATCATGTAGTTCCAACCCTCCTGCCATGGGCAGGGATGTCTTCCACTAGACCAGGTTGCTCAAAGCCTTGTCTTGAACACTTGCAGGGAGGGGGCATCCACAGCTTCTCTGGGAAACCTGTTCCAATGCCTCAATATCCTCACAGTAAAGAATTTCTTCCTAATATCTAACATAAATCTACCCTCTTTCAGGATGCAGTTGGCATTCTGGGCTGCCAGCACACATTGCAGGCTCATGCTCAGTTTTCATCTCCCAGCGCACAAACGTCCTTCTCCACAGGGCTGGTCTCAATCCACTCATCACCCAGCCTCTATTTGTGCATGGGGTTGCTCTGACCCATATGCAGGACCTTGCAGTTGGCCTTGTTGAACTTCATGAGGCTTGTACAGGTCCACCCCTCAGGGTCCTTCTGAATGGCATCCCTTCCTTCCAGCGTGTCAGCAGCACCACACAGCTTGCTGAGGATGCACTCAATCCAACTGTCCATGTCACCAACAAAGATGTATAGGAACCTTTGGGGTAAACAGTCTCGCATAAAAAGAGAAGGTATTAACTATTTGTTAATACTCCTTATGCTTCATCTGTATGACAGAAGCTAGGCACAGTGTAAGACAATCTGCATTTTTATAAGTATTAAAAAGAAACCCCACATTTCATACTTGCAGTTTTTGATTCACTTAAATTCCTTAAATTGAGGAATCTAAGATTTGACATGTAAGATATCAAAGTCCTGGTCTGGATAGCAGCTAAGTAAAAGGTTGAGTCAGCGTCATTCACCCTAAATTACTCTTTTTTTATATTTAATATTCTTCCATAGGGAATAAGTAATAGCAGCTGAGTGCCTTTAAGTAATCTATTTTAAAACTGCCATGCATTCTGCACCTTCAGACAGCATTAAAGTTGAAAGGTGTTAGATATACACTAATGGAGTAATTTACCTCATCTAATATCTTGTAGGTTCCGTTTCCAGTCGGTGGCAATGAAGAGGAACCTTCAGAGAGCAATTCTTTCTAACTCTTAGAAATCTATGATAGAGTGAATTGCCTTTACTCTCCCTGGACTAGGAAAGAAATCTGGACAGTTAGACTAGACTTAGATTTTCTAAGGCACAGATTAATGCAAGAACTTGCTAAGTGTCGAGCTTGGACAGGTCTCTTGGGTCTTGGACCTGTGCAAAACTACTTCTTTGTTTAGTCTCGCACTCACACTATTCATGACTCTCGGAAGATTTTAATATCTTTGCACTTTGGTTCTCAGTCTTCAGAACTGTAACAGCTTTACTTTCTGTTTTTCTGTTGTTGGTCTCATCTCTTTAGATGGTAGGGGTTTTAGGGTAAGGGCTCTTTCTCTCCGCGTTCTTAGCAAAGAAGTGTTGCACTGTTCATCTGAGCTTACCTGCTATGGAGGAGAAAAACTCCAGCTGTGTGAGACTCCGATATAGAGGTTTAAGTAAAAATTGGAAAGGTGACAGGCTGTATAATGCAGAAGAGCAAATTTCTTGCAAGGTTTTATCAATGAGGGTTACTTAAATAACAGCCAAGGAATGTTTTTAAAAATATATCATTTTTTTCACTGTAGTCATCAAGTAGACGGCAGCATCCCTTAAATAAACATCTTTTCAAACCTTCAACTTTCATGACATCTCATGAACCTCCAGTTTATATGGATGAAGATGATGACAGATCCAGTTTTCACAGCCATATGGATACTGCAGCAGAAGAGGAAGTATCGGTATGTCATTTAAATCAGTCAGAGAATGTCTTGCTTACTGTCATGATAACCTTGTTTAATGAGTAATATGAGGATTGAGCATCTTTGCCATAAATTAAATACCATCCAGTAAGTATTAAGTCGTCATGAGATTCATGAGCCATTTTGAATTATGGACACTTAGTTAAAATAAAGGTCTCCAACTGCAGAAAATTTAGACCAAATCAGATAGGAAGTATGTCAAAGTAGTAATAAACAGTTTTGTCCTGAAACAGCTCTAAAAAGTTTTAGCTGCATATTTTCAAAAAGTTACCTAATGTGAGATGAGTTTGAAGACCATATAAACCATGATTCTGTTTAAAGATATGTTTTAGAAAAGTTACATAGAGGTGAGGTAAAAATTGGATGCTCTTGGCATCATTGCTTTTTGTCTTCCTTCACTGGCTGGATTAATTATGCATGTTTTTTTAAATCCGCTTCAAAGCATGAACAGACTGAGTTGTCAATCAAAAAGCAAATGTATGTGTTTATAGATGCGAATTCTGCTAGACATCTTAACTCAATGTATTATTACATCATGTAATAATGTTCCACCATCCTAATTTATCACATGCAGTAATACTACAGGAATTTAGACAGATGTCTTTCCCACTTCCATATAGAGTCATAGAATCATAGAGGGACTATATCCTACCTCCAGGATTCTGGGCAAGTTTCACAGCTGTGAATCACTGTGGCTTTACAGGGCTTTGACTGAAGAGTCTGACTTGTCAAATTTTTTTTATTTTTTTTTTTGGTGAGCCTAGTGACATCTTGTGTGTGAAAAGCTTGTTGCATAATAGAAGTATTTAGGCCACCCGGTATAAGTCCATTCACTTTCTTTATTGACTTTTTTACATGCACTGCATAATCTACCTTAAATTATTAAATTTGTTCATCTACTGCTAGGTCTTCAATCCCATCCTCGCTCATGTTCTCTGTTTTCTCTCTGATTGTCTTTTGGTTCATCTACAGACATTCCTGATAAGTTTGTGTATTCCAGTGAGACCCTTAAAAAGTCTGGAAAGAAAAATACATATTGAAGAGATGCAGATTACTATTATTTATCTCAATGGCACTGGTTTTGAGCAAACACTCCTTTGTTCTGTATTGTTTTTAAATACATATTTTCTAACTGTATTGGATATTTTCCTGAAACATTTTGGTTTTGCCATGGTGTCCTATGGGCACTGTAAATCAGCTGGGATTTATTTTAATTTGGATAGAAGTTGCTGGTTTACATTTTTGCAGTGATAATGGTGGACTTCTGCCCCTCCTCCCCCTTTTTTTTTTTTTTTTTTTTTTTTTTTTCCACATTTGGCTTAATCTTTTCTTTCTTCACTAGTGCAGCATTTCCAGATGGATATTATTTGTGGCTTGCAGTAATGTAGAAAAACACAGGTGAGCTCAGTTACCAAAAAGATCCCCATTATCAGTGCAAAATAGAAGCAATTTGGAAGAAAAAAGGGATCATGGACTATATTCAAAATGACTGTACAGGATTCTGTTCTTATGTTAAAAGTTAATTCTCTAGTGACAGTGACTGTCTTGGAGAAAAATACTTTGCATCAGCACGGTGGAGAATGGATTCAGTGTTGCAAGGAAATTATGAGAAAGGGGGTTTTTTTGACTTTTTTTACAATGGAAGTTCTTAGGTGCTGTTCCGTTGTATTTTCCAGGATACAACCAGTCAGCTTGACTGGCATAACCATTGCTGAAAAATTGTTTTAGTATAAATGAGTTATTCCCAAGTGAAGACCTTCTCTTTCCAACAGAGTGAATTTACTTTTTAGTTATGATAACTTCATTTTGTGAGCAGTCTTAATTATTCTAGAATACAACTACTTACTATTCCGGAATTAAGTGTCCACACTGGGAGCTATTGTAGCATAGTTTATTCATTATACAGTTGTCTTGTGCCAGGCAGTTTTTCTCAGAAAACCTTTTGAGAGTTGCATTGAAGGTGAGTTCCTTCTTTATATTATGAGAATGTAGCTTACCACCACACAATTTAATCACGTCGTTTAACCTTGATTTTTTTTTTTAAACATTTGTAGTCTACCAAATCCGTAGTTACAAGTAAATAATTGATAAGGCCTCAAATTTTAACATTAAAGAGCAAGCCTCTTTCCTTCGCTTCCTTGAATGAATTACTAAATAATACAGATGCTTTATTCTTCAACGATTCATATAAAGAAATCGAAATTGTGTGTGTAGGTTACCTTAGAATAATTCTGATTGCTGTCTTGTGGATGTTTTCCATAACTTAATGTTCCTGTCAGCGTAGGACCCTATCCTGTCAATAAAGACTTACCATCTTTGAACACAGCTGACTTCTGCCAAGCGCAGCTACCACAATTAAATGGGCATCTTGAAACAGGCATCTGAATTAGAGTGAGAGCTTCTGTCTTCTCATAGCAGAGAAGTCCTGACAAATTGTTGAAGAAAACTGGATGAGAAAAAACAGAAATGGTGTGTTTCTTTAAAAAGCGAGGACCATTTGTTGTAAATCTCTGGCAAAGTTGTATGCACCAGCCTGTAGAGTGACGTTCGTAATTTAGGAAAAACAGCAATCTAGTTTCTTAAGCTAGTAAGAGACCATGTGAAGTAAAGGGATGAACGAGCTGGATAACTCTGAAACTTCATCTCTTCCAGTCACGGAATGATGCTTCTCATCACTTTTTATTCTTACAGGTAAAAGTGAGAAGTTAATACTGTTAAGATTGACTGTTTTCAAGTTAAAAAATACATAGAATGGAAGGCTTGATTTATGGGTCTTTCAAAAATCTGAGTTTGTACAAACTCGTTTGTAGGAAAATGTGCTTTTTCTTTTAATGCAAATAATGAAGTATAAATAATACAAAAATAAAATGTAAGTTAGCGGTATGCGCTGTTTTGTGCTATGTTGTAAAAAAATAATTTCCTGTTATGTATCTTAGTTAGAATATATTGCTAGCATTTTCTCAAAGATTACTGCTCATACATAGTGATTTATGGAATAGAGGTCTTACTACTTATTATATTCCTGAAGTCAATAATGTTTCTCCTGTTTTTTTAACCATGAACAGGATGAAGAGAGTATTCCAATAACATGTCGAGAGTTACCTGAATACAAAGAACTGTTAGAGTTTAAAAAATTGAAGAAACGGAAACTCCAGCAGATGCATGCGGAAAGTGGATTTGTGCAGCACGTGGGATTCAAGGTGAGTTTAAAAGATGTTCAGCTGTTACTCAGTGGACTGTGGAAGTTTTCAAAGATAACATGATTTGGATTTCCCAAGAAGGCTTTGTTTAATATAGCAAGTTTGGTTCCTTAGTTCTTGTTCACTGTGTCTGCTTTTCCTCACTTTCTTTAATGAAAAGAACTCAAGTAATAATTCACTTTCTGATAGCTCCAGTTTCACTGGATACTGATACCGTATGAAAGTTAATAAGCCTACTGTCTTTTCCTCACTCATATTGTGAAAATACAGCTCTAGAGCCTTGTAAAATCGTTACAAAATTCCATTTGACACTACATGCTGTTTTGAGAATCATTCATTGATAATAATTTTCTCTGAATATGAGTTTGGAGTCATTGTGCCTCCACCTGAGGCCAAAGAAGGGGCAAAGATTTTGCATGAGAACAGTAATAGATTAATAAATGTTTTGTTTTGTAGCAGCCTCCCAATCCCGTTGAGTAATAACTTGCAGAATTTGAAGTGAGGACACAGAACAATTATGTGAAATTAAGAAAATAAACATTAACTTAAGCTAATGTGTTGTCCCAGTATCAACCATTAGTAGTTGACATGAAAGAAAGGGCATTCTCTAAATTGTATTTTCTGGTTTGCAAGGGATTTTCTGTGTAACTAGTTGCTATGTTGGAACAGTTTCTTCACCTTGTTTAGTGTTATGCAGCTAGATTTATTTTCTGATGCCCATTTATATAAGAATATAATGATACTCAGTGTGAAGTTCAGTTCAAAATTACTGGAAAATTAAGACAGTTGACTTTGACAGACTTAATCACGCTGTTACATCACCAAGGCACTTTTTAGATTTGCTATTTTTTTAAAAAGTTAGTGTGGTGTGTTTGGTGTTTTCTTTGGGTTTTGGTTTTTTATGTGGTTGGTTGGTTTTTAAGTTAGCGGTTTTTTAACCCCAGAAAATCAAAACTCTGATAAGGCAGACCAGGCTTCCAGGCAACAAACTAGTTGATTTTTCTACATAAAATTACTCTGACATGTAAATTGACATTATGCAGTGTCAAGCATTTGAAAGCTTCTTTGCGATCTGAATTTGATTTTATTATACATTATAGAAAGCTATGAAATTACATGATTATCTAGTATTTCCCCTCAGGAGTGTTGCCTTGCTCAGTGCATGGGCTGGATGGAGCTCACCTAATAAGCAACCATTCAGAACACTTTGGGTTTTGTATGGCCTTCAACCTCATTTACTACACATTATTCAAACTGTACTTTGAATATTGAATTATTGAATCCCTTGTGTGCTTTTTATGGTTTTCATTGCTATAATATCAGAGCAATCTGCAAATACTTTTTTCTTTTCCTTAGGAAATGAAAGTTATGGAATTATTTCTGTTTCACAGGGGAGAGGGAAGCTGGAGCGCAGAAATTAGTAAGGTCAAGGGTTTCCACTATCGTGGTTCTCAAATTGAGATAACTGGAACCTTTTCTTTTTTTTTAAGAATTTAGCATTATTCTGAACTTGGTATTTTCAGAGAACAGCTCTGAGTTTGCTTAGTCCCTCCTCATTATCAGCCCTTGAATTCTGAAAGTCATCTGTGGAAGGAGGGGATACCGCTGTGACAAAAATGCTTGTAAGGTCTAAGATGTTTGTAATCGTGAGGGGATTAGTTGTGGCCAAGAGTGAGCTGCCATGTGAGCGGGTTTCACAAATGCTGTGAGAAAACTTTGGGTTCCGCAGGAGGATGAGCTGTGGGAGCACAGGCGTGTTTGCCGCATTTCTTTTTCCTTTCCAGTCCTGTCTCTGCGGCCCTCTCTAGATTATTTAGAAATTTTCTTTGCCTTCAAGTCTCATTTTCCAGGTTTCCTTTTTTATCAAATATTTTGCATTTCTGCCCCTCTGCTCTACCATTATGAATTTTTTATCCGGCCTTGATGTTTCATTTGAACTTTGTTTTCTTCTCTTCATTCCATGCTCTTCATGCACTTAGCAGCTGTTGTGTGGTCCCTGATACTTCTCAGGGGGTTAGTTCTTGTCTTCTTGCTCAGCTTTAGTTTTTCTCTTCCCTGAAAGTGGTGTCCCACAGCCTTCCCAGCCACCTGGCTTTTGGTTCCAGCCCACCTAGAATGTGTTGCTACATTTTCTGAGTTTGAAAGGGTATCAGTCTGACCTGTCACGTTGTGATCTGCAGCCCATCAGCAGCTTCCCTTGGAAGGCGGATCTGTGTAGTTAGACATTCATAGATCGGACTGAAGTTGTAGAAACGTCATGTTTCTGTTTCAGCAGTGCTGTGTTGCAGCCGTTCTGACAACCCTGTGAGGATGAGCAGTGACTGCAGGCAGGACGGGGTCTGCTTTTGTGGGATATTGTCAACATGGAGCATTCGGGGCAGCAAAGCGACAGAAAGGTTGATCAATCCTCAGGGCTCTGGAGGGCCTGTCGTAGAGAATGAGGACTTCTGTGTACATGAATGCGTTACGGTCTGTGGTGAGAAGAGTTCGGCTGTGTAGGCTAGCAGCAATCGACCTACAAACACGTCTTTCTGTATGGTGTAATGCTGTGTACGGCAGTAACGTAAGCGGTTACAGTTGCTGTTTTTTCAGTGCTCTTCCATCTGCTTCACAGTGCGATAACTGCGGAATAGAACCTATCCAGGGCGTTCGGTGGCACTGCCAAGACTGCCCTCAAGAAATGTCCTTGGATTTCTGTGATTCTTGTTCTGACTGGTGAGCAGCATATGCTTCTACTTGTTATTTGCAATTAACTTGAATCTCTCTCTGTGGCTTAAATGCTGCTCATGTTGGAAATCTTTGCTCCAGCACAGGACACAATCCTGTGCTGGGGAAAGTGGAAGATCCTTTGTCACAAATTTTTGGGAGATACATTTTGTAAGCATGTTCTGGACACAATTTTTTTTCTCTTAATGCAGTGGACAGATAAGTTTAGTACTGTTAAATAGTGAGAGAAATTATACTTCCTGAATTAACTGGTATCAAATTTGGTATGAATCAGCTAATATGATAATTGTGTCTGAAAGTTAAAAATAAGGAAAATATTTGACTGTTAAAGATAAGGAAAATACTTGACTTTTAAACTGTTATCTTTTTCTTTCCCTTGCAGTCTGCATGAAACAGAGATTCATAAGGAAGATCATCAGTTAGAACCTATTTACAGAGCAGAGACATTTTTAGACAGAGACTACTGCATGTCCCAGGGCACCAGTTACAATTATCTTGACCCAAACTACTTTCCAGCAAATAGATGACATGGGAAGCAGATGTACCATCTTGGGTTTACTATCCTGTTTGAAAAATAACAATGGCACCATTGTTAATTCTGTGCACATTTTGGAAAGACTCTGCTTTCCCTGAAATGTCGCTCACAGCATGACAGCTTCCTGGGTGTACTTGTCAAACTACAGCTTTGAGCTGTCATGGTTCTAGATCACTGAACAGCAGCTGAACATTCCTAGTGTGCGGAAGGGTTTCACTGGGAGACTTTTCTTTCACCACATTAGTCACTTTTAGGTGGTGATTCTAAACACAAAAGAAAAACATACAAAAGGGTGAGCCAGAAATGAGAGCACACATTAGAGTAAATTCCAAAGGCTTTGAAGAACTTGGTATAATGAGATCCAGAGGAGACGAAGTATTTATATAAAAACAGTTTAGTAGCTTGCAGTTTTGTTGTGAAATAGTTTTCAGCACAGTAACTGACTTCTTTAGGCAAGGTTTTAACCAATGACAGTGTTTGCTTCTAGGATGTACTCTAAAAAATACTTACTGTCTCAGCGATGGTTGGTTACAGGCCTTTATTAAATCGGAGCTGCTTAATCACATTGACTTTCAATTTTTTTTAATTTTTTTTTTTAAACCACGATGAACTCTATTTACCAACAGTGAAGCACTACAGGGGGCAACTGTGGCATTGCTTCCTTAACCAGCTCATGGTGTGTGAATGTTATAAAATTGTCACTCAGATATATTTTTTAAATGTAATGTTATATAAGATGATCGTGTGATGTGTACAAAATATGGTGAAAAGTGCCAGTGGTAGTAACTGTGTAAAGTCTCCAATACTCAACATTAACTCCTTTAAAATAAAATACACAGCCTTCTGCCTCTGTATTTGGAGTTGTTAGTGCAACTCATCAAAGAAAACTGCCTAATATAAATCATATATATGGTAATAATTTTTCCTCTTTTGTAGTCTGCACAAGATCCATGAAAGATTGTATTTTTATTACTATTTAAACAGTGATTAAATTTAGCCTGAGCAGTGAGCAAGGGTTCACATGCATTCTTTTATACTGCTGGATTTTGTTGTGCATCATTTAAAACATTTTGTATGTTTCTTCTTATCTGTGTATACAGTATGTTCTTAAATAATGTTCAATTGTCAGGAGAACTGTGAGAAATAAACTATGTGGATACAGTCTGTTTATATATAGAATGCTTGCTGTGACTTCCTTTCTGTGTAGTTCCGACTTTTTAATCAAGATGGAAAACATTAAAGGACATTTTAGTGTGTCATACAAATATTCACTATGCAGACCTGCAAGATGCCCAGCGCCCTCCTCTGCTGTCCATTTCAGTGGGAACCGATGGTGCTCTGCGCCCACTAAAACACGCTTCGCCTTTTGCAGGATTAGCGTCTTAGCTTTCTCCTGTCTTACGCACAGGCTGTTCTTTTCCAGATCGCAGAAATTCCAATCTTAGGAGCCTTGGTACACTGTATACCATTGTCTGAGAAGCTTTGTAATTATTGTGACATATATTAGCTAATATATTTTCTATTGAAATGTATAGCTTGTGATTCAGAAACACTTGATTATTTTATAACTGTAATAGACTTCCAGTTGCTTTGAAACTTGAACACTCAAAAGTAATTAGCTAGAAGATAAACTAATTTGACTTAAAAAGATGGCAATAAGGATAATTGGCTGGCTGCACCTAATTAACTATCAACTGATCGGTATTACGTTTTGCAATAACTTTAGGTGTAGTTATTTTTTGCTTCAGAAAAAGTATTAAGCATTTAATCTATTTAGAAGTTAATAAAGTACAGTTACTAAAACACTGAGCAAGTATCATATGTAAACATATCTCATGTATCTAATATACTTAGATAAATTTAATAAACCTGAAAAAAATACAACAGAAAAATTCACACGCTGCATTTTAGTTCTTAATTGGAAAAGATACTGCTCTGAGAGGCTCTCTAATACCATCAAAATGGGCTTTCCACGTCATT
>NW_010396983.1:22950-26579 GCF_000710305.1 Buceros rhinoceros silvestris | reverse complement strand
TTTATAGGAAGCTAGAGTTGGTGACAGTAGTAGTATCAGGGAGGGAATCTGTGCTAATATTTGTTCTCTGTTGATATCCTGAAAAAAAAATTGGGAAAAAAAAAAAGTACGTTAGTGAAAATATTCAGTCATCAGTTTAGGATAGCTGAGGAAGAACAAAAAGCCACGGTATAATCTGAATGAGATTGGAAGGAGAATTTCAAGTCTGACTCACTCCAGAAAGAAGTGTCTTGGATACGTCCTCTTTTTATTGAATATGTATAAATATTTATATTTCCATGTGCATGCATATACAGCTGTTTCTCTTGCACACATTAACATATGCAAATAGATATCTAATGCACATACACCCAATCAAGCATGGGAGTTTTTTGGGTTTGTTCCACAGAAGAGACCAGAAGAAGCAGAAAGAAAAATTAAACTGAAACTGTATGTTGAATAATTTTTGTAATTTCATTTGCTAAACAAACAAAAAGAGCAGCTGATTGTTGCCTTTGTTCCCACCGTGCAGAATTACGATACTCCACACTTTTATATTGTAATTAGAAGTAATAAAAAGCACCCCAGAAAATCTGCCCAGATGAATTTGCAACTTCACGGTAATAACTGAAGAATATTTTACTTTTTGGGGAAAACTACTACACCAGACAGCTGCTAGGCTTCAAGGCTGAGTTTAGAAAAACCTGCCTTCTCAAGCTGCTGCATTCTCAAAGCCTTGTTTAAAAGCTGTTGTACTGCAGACGTTACTGGTCACTTAATGGCACTAGTGTGGAGCTGGAGAAGCACTTCCTAGAGCACCTGAGGTAAAATGTAGGCTGTAAAAGACCCAGGAAAGAAGGAACATCCAGATATGAAGGATAAGAACATATCTAAACGGTCCCTTAAAAATAATGGAATTAGTGTTTACAGGGCAAAGGCCAAGGAAGAACAAGAAAACAGAAGAGTCTGCCCTGAATGGAAAAGGACATATTCTGTAAGCATGCTGACTTGAGCTATATTTTAAAGTCATGTATTGTGCTTTAAAAAGGATTAAACACACATATACTGTAACAGAAATCATTACTCCTCATTTTTGTATCTTTTATTTGTTTTATATCTTCATTACAAGAAAGGTAACTTAAAAAATACAAATTTGCTGCATAAAGTATAACTTTGACAGTAAGAGCAATCATGCAACCCACTTCAACTGCGAATTCATCAAGTAGTTCCAGTAAGAGGATGCAATTACTTTGCAGGAACGTCAAACAAGCTTTTATTTAGCTATCAGAATACCAAAGAAACTCCACAATACTTTGGTTACGGTAACAGAAATACGATAGGATGTTCACAGACTTTTTTGCAGATATTACGGATAACTGGCTTACCAAAGATGCAAGCGATATAAATCAAATAGTCCCTGACGTTTTCCTTCCCCCACCCCCCAAAAGTTTTGGCAATGCCAGTATAAGATGACAGATGATGATCTGAATTTTGCATTAGAAGTACTTCTTAAGTGTAAATTAACGACATCTTCATACGTGCTGGGTCACAGTCAACGTCATATGTAGACTTTCATTAATACAGTAAAACCGTTGTCAATGTGGATAATTACTGGATTGCACATTTAACTAGACAATACAATCACTACCTTCACCTCACAAAACTGGGCAGTCATCATTTATGATATCCTACAGTTCGCAGCAGGAGACAAGGCTGCCTCAAAAATGGTGTCTGCTCCACAACAACGGGTTCACAGATTTCCACAATAATCAACCATATCTTCACCTTCAATTAATTTTTCTGCTGCTTGTCATACTGTTCCAGGGACATGTGAGAAGTTTATTTTAACTTCTGGCTTGACTAATTGCAGCTGTCTTAAAGCCGCATGTACCGGAGAACAGATTTTAGTCACTTAAAGCCCAAGAACAAGCTAAGTGACATCACAAAAAATTCAAATAATAACCAATGGGAAACTTGTATGCAGTAATGTTCATATGCTGGATTGTGAGCGATGCGGTTGAAGAGCTTGCTGCTGGCCAGGCACTGTCTGATTTCCAGTCAGATGTATGAGATGGTGAAATACAAACCAGAGCTGCTGTTCCCCATGCTGCTTTTAACCCATGAAGAGCAAACAACCAATAAAACAATACACAGTTCTCAGTGCAGAGTTAGCACACAGACCACTTTCTATCGAGGGTATCGTCAGAACAGAGAAGAAATACTTCATCTAAAATAACATACCACATGCACAAATTCCAGGTTCCTCTCAAGAAAGCAGTTTTGCTTTGAACAGCATTTTAATCAGGACTGTCAAGCGCACGTGAGGTGAGGCTGTGTACACAGTTACTGCCTTTCCATTGAAAAAGGAAACGGTGCCTCTTCCTTTTTCAGAAAAGTGTCAACTGTCTTGCAGACTTCCAGAAAAACCTCCTCCTGTGTTTCTTCTGCATCCACCTGCAGAGCCGGCAAAAAAACAACAGCTTTGATTAAATTACAAAGAATTATATCAGAATCTAAACACTGGCACAAAAACCTGGCCCAATATAAAATGAAAGTTGTTCTGATTCATGTTATAAGCATTCTAACGTAGAGGAGCAGCTTCCATAAACCAAATTATTCACCGTGTTTCCACAGATTTATGTGAGAAGGTTCTGTAGGCTCCATCGTCTGGAGCAAAGTACATTGATTAGATGAGGGAGCTTAAGCTCTTTCTCCTAAGTACATGTTTTAAAGTAAGTTTATACCTTTGATATACAGAAGAGTTCCTAAAGACTTTTAGAAACTATTTTAACATTTATACCCTCCAACAGAAACCTAATAGAGTAACTTCAATATCATACCGTTAACGAGATTAATAGCACCGACTTGTTAATTTGTGTTTCTCATTTAAGGTGTCACAGTGTACCATGCTGTGACTGACCTCAAGGCTCTCAAACAGCAGTAACTCCGCACGGTTGTGTGTTCCTGGGCATTTGTATTTGCTTTTGTGACTTGGTGCTGGTTTTATGACGGCTTTTGGGCCAATCAACGCATGATTCATAGCACTGGTTCTGTTGTATGAGAAATCACTTTTGTGGAAGAAAGTTTTTCTTTTACACCCCAAATATTCTGTTTTGGCCAGAGTTTGTCCAGGCTGTGCAAGTTATTTTTTGGGACTGGACTTTAACAAAAAGGCCGATTTATTCCCCTGTGCTGAGGAAGAGAGAGCTGCATTTTAGCAAAGAGAGATGTTTATAGCCAGTAATACTCCCGTGTGTTCCCTAGAACATGTGATGTAGCACCGAGCTCTGCTGAGTGATGAGTTTCACGTCCGTCCCATGCGGTGACTGTCACGCAGGTCATTACTTGAGGAAGGAGAGCTGTCTTTTGCCTTGCAGTCGTGCAGAACCTTTCATGCTGGCTGTGTACACCATGCACCTTGCATCTGCTGACCACTCCGTTCCTCTCAGATGGCTGGCGAGAGCCTCGATTCTCTACTCAAAAGCAGGCTTCCTCTCCTTGCTTAGTCTCTCATGCATGCCACAGAGTCTGCACACATTTCAGTGGACGTGGCAACTTTGCTAAAGCCTGTTTTTCTAAACTACGTCCTGTATTTTCATCTCCAAGCTGCTGACGAGGATGCCAGACAGTTGTAATGTTTGAAAGGGGCA
>NW_010396983.1:17700-22871 GCF_000710305.1 Buceros rhinoceros silvestris | reverse complement strand
GTCATTCCTGACCACCATACTTTCCATCAACTCTCTGTTCTGTGGGAGAATAAAGAGTTTCAAACTCCAAGAAAATGCATTTTTTAAATAGGCCATGAAAATCTTCTCCGATACGGTGTCGGTTTGCAGCCAGCTCCCATACAGTCTGACTGCACTCAATGTACATCTAACTCCCTTGGTGCTAACTCTTACAAGGGAGTCAGCAGCTGCTCCTTGCAGAGATCCAGCAGGGGATTGCATTCACACTTCGTAGCTCGGTTTCGCTCTTGGTGGCATCCCAGATGTTGCAAAGTTTGGACCCTGGTTGCATCCTGTCAGAAGTGCTGGCACATGCAGCCAGTCTGTCTCCACACACAGCAGTTCCAGCGCTGGAAATGACTGGCCTGGCCAAACTTTAAGGAGCCATGCCTACCTGGGTCCAGACCTCTTGGACTCACTGCAAGGGTATTTTACAGTCGGAGCTGAACAACCCTCTCCCCTCCTGGCAAGCTTTCAGATGCACGGTTCTCTTGCTTCCCTTGCTCTGTCATGCTGGTGTTTGCTGACTCGCTGCTGTATGTAATGCTGAAGGACGGACATGCTGGAATAATCTGTGAAGCGGCAGGTGGTGCCTTGGAAAGGTCAGTTCTCAAACAAGGGCTGCATGTCTTTGAGAAGCCGCCTATGCCACAGAAACAAAGGGTTTAGGAGGGGGTTACTTACTAGTAGCAAAGAAAAAAAGGAGAACGGTGAACCATTCTGGACCAAATGCCTATCTCCTCCAGTTACAACAAAACCAGCAACTCCCATCTCAGCTGCTATAAAGCAGCTTGTTTTGTCTGTCTCAACTGCTAAGACACCTATTTTCATACGGCTATCCCAGAGGAAATGTACTGCATGCAGGGTGAAGGCCACAGACATTTCAAAGCTCTTGTCTTAATAGGTATTTTTATTATCTCTTTATCCCATAAAATACAGCTGCACTGGCTAACTGATCTAACCCAATCAGCACATTGGCTTTTCAGTGACCTCTTCCAGGACTGGGACTGATACTCAGGCCTAGATCTAGGCAGCTGTGATGAAGAATTAGATTTGTAAGCAGAAATAAATTACCACCCTTTGTGACTGGCTGGGACACTGACTTCCTAACAGTCACAGTAAAATATGGATCAGCGTGACTAACGACAGCCCCAGTGCCTCCCATGCTGGCTTTCCAAATAACAAAGGTCCAATTTCATAAAATTAACTCAAAGTTGTGGCACAAAACTAACTTAATGGGACAATATTTCACAGCTAGTACCACAGTAATTCAATGACGCTCTCTACAGCTCCAGGAGAGAAAACTCGGTACCTCTTTCTCAGATTATAACAAATGTCATGAATGGTACCAGCTGTGTACTTGTAGGTTTGGGGATTAGACCCCCTAAACATACACCGCCACTGAGAAGAACCTGACTGTAGAGAGGATGGCTGAGGACCACCATTCTCAGAAAAACAGACTGAGACTCCGGAATAAACTCACTAGTTAGAAGCTTCTTATTAAAGGTCAGTCAAGCTCAGCTGTGTTGTCACTAAGATTTATATCCTTGTCATTAAAAACAGCGTTTAAAATCTCTCCAAGACAGCACAGTACGTGGTTCTCAAGGCAATGGGTCAAGCTGTCTGGAAATCCAGTGGAAACGTGCTGCCCCGATACCTATTCGTGTTTAGCATGCATTTACCGCTGTGATTTTTCTACAATCCCCTGCTAATGCTTCTTTCCAGACTGATGTCTCACCTAATGGTCACAAGCCACCAAGGGGGGTGGACGTGGAAACACTTGTTCCTTTGTTCTCCACCTTACCTTCCAGGGCTAATGATTCTCTGACAACCTTTCAAAAGACAGAAATAAATTACAGACCTGCTATCACTATTACCATCGATTATCCCTTCTCTGAAGGGAAAAGAGGGACACATTTGTCCCTCCACAGAAACACTTCTAACGGAGGATCAGCGTTAGAAGGCTCAGAAGTGGAAGATCATGAGAGGGTAGATGATCACTTGTTCTTTCCTAATGGTTACGGAGAATATTTGTGGTAAGAATCTGCTAACTACTGCTTACCCAGCATGTGACTTCAGCTGACTTTAGAAAAAAAGGAACAGTAGATCAGCACTGTGAAAAAACAAGAAAGAAAAACACATTTTGGCTCAACTTTGTAGGCTAAGCTTCCACAGTGTATGATCTGAAACAGTGAAGGTTTTTGGACATCCTAGACAATCCTCTGCTCTGCTGTGCCCTGCACTGCCTACCGTGTTTGTTATACTCGCGCCCCTTTTCCTCAGATGACTTTGAATAGGGAACTTGATTTTACGTTAGTTACCTACTAGGTGTCCCACATTAGCGAGGTAGGATCAGTTTTGTCTTGCATGACTATTAATGCATTGCTCTTCTCTATTAATTATTACCTTCCTACATAACGTCACTGGAAAAAAGCTTTAAAGGATGAGTCAGATATTTAAAAACAAGCAGGTTTTTTTCTCCCTTTCTTCTCAACTGACAGAGGGCCATATATTCAAAGGTATTTACACTTACCCTCGTTAAAACACAAGTGGGTGTCTACTAAATTTTCTGACACACTTTTCTGTCCGGCTGCCTTGGAAATCACTGAGAAATTTTAAAACAACAGCATCTACCTGCTTACTACAGCTTCCATAGAGCATTTTGTTTCATTTCATTAGTCAGAAACATCTGATTCCCAGAGATTCAGGCAGCTTGCAGCTTTGTTTCTGTGAGTAGCGCTTTCAGTCCTTGTGTTTCCAGTACGGGGTCTTTGTTAAAAAGCACCCACTTGATGTCCTTAGCAGCAGGCTTCTGTAACTGACTATGAAAGGAATTATGCAATATTAAACTATACCCCCAAAAGGTGATTTTTAAATGTTTAATTGGAAAATTTCTAACTTCTTGTTACCACTACTCTACCTTCCAGAACACAGTGTAGAAACGTAATGCCTTATGCAGAAAAGTGAGCAGAGGACACTGTCATTCTTTGCCCTTCATTCTTCGGTCAGATTATCTTCCCTTATAAATATGTCCCCATTAGTTACATCAGAGTTCTTCATCTCTGCTGGGTGCCTGAAGGATCACTATTATTTATTCCTGTCAGGTTCACTGGTGTTTCTTCTGCACGCAAAGTCTCCAACTTTTGTGCATGCCTCACACTTCCACTGCTGAGCAGAAACACTGGCAGGTAATCCTGGTCAAAGGGAAATTTCAAACAGAGTCCTGATCTTTTGGCAGCTCCGTCAGGTCACTGTTCTTGTTCAGAGATCAGTGGAACAGAATAATGTTCCATTTCCAAATAACATATTAATTATTTATGAATGCATCTGTGCACAGTATCTCTAGGTTTAGAGACGGACATGAAATTCTCGTTGATTAAAATGGGAGTGCCGTTACAACCATATACCTTTGTCTCTTCGGTACAAGAGAAGCAAAGAGAGAACTCCCAATGACTGCAGAGGAAGCTGGGTCAGACTTGTTCCGTGCCCTAACACCTGTTCCAGCACAGAGAATAAGAAAGCTCATTTGACAATGCAGTCTCAAGCGCACCTTGATACCGCATGACAGATCAGTTCCTCCTCCGCTCATCCAGCATCTAATTCCTACACCAGACCTTTTGCTGGCCTTATGCCCAGGACTGAATTTTACACTTGCATATTTAACCTCCATATTTCAGGTCTGAAAACTTTTAGGCTGGATAGGACAAATTAAAAACATACCACCACTGCCATGTGCTGTTCCCAGTCTGCGGAAAACCTGGCTCAGCCCCGAATGCACTTAAAATGGAGAAACCAAATAATACCAATATGCCAACCCTATTTTCTTGTTAAAGAAGTCTGTTTAACAATTCTGATTTTTTTTCTGTTGCAAAGCAGGGACTAGGTGCTACAGTTAAGCCCTGCAAGACATGATCACTTACACAGTTAATCACTATCTCACATAAATTCTTAGGGGTGCATAGTCACACACTACAGTAATCTCGCTAGAAAAGGTTAATGCTGAATCTTCCTGGCAGTTAGGTGGGATTTTGACTCTAACGTTCCTCTTAAAATCTCAACATCCGCTCCTCTGAATTCTTAAGAAAGTGCATGGCTGGAATCTTAAGGCACACAAAGCTCACACGGGCTTGTCAGTGGAAGAGCTGCTTCTGTCGAAAAGACAAGCCTGGGCAGGAATAACTTTCTCGAAGAAGGCAACTAAAGATTCTTTTAGATCCTTCTTCTATTTTCTTTAATAGCTTCTCTTCAGATGCTTCAGCCATCGTTTATCCTGGGATCAGAGCAAACAGGACCTTCAGGTAAGACATCACTTCTCTGAAGCTATTCGATCCCACCAGCTTTGTCTGAGAAAAAGAGTGCACAAGCCTCCGGTCTGTAGTTACGTGAAGGTCGGTGGGTTATTTTAAAATAATCCATGAATACAGATGAGTGTTACCTAGTTGTCTTTGTTTCAAAACAGCCGTTGATGAAGTCTTAACTGCTTTTTCTTTGTCTTCATTCTTCAAATTGTTGAGCCAACCAATGTATATGTTTGTAAGATGTGCATTTACAGGATAGTACAGGCTGGAAAGAACCTCGGTGGGACATAGAGGCCAACCTCCTGCTCAAAGCAGGACTGGGCACTGGAAGGGTGCCACTATGCCAGAAACTTTTTCCAGAAAAGAAATTACTTTGTTTCACAGTACTAAGTGCATTTCCAAAGCTGAATGTGTTTTTTCTTTCCAGCACTGTCCACCGCAGAATTGACAGGAAATATTTGGATCAGAACAGCTATTGAAGCCAGCTGCCCTGTGCAATAAAGTGCTCACACCAACCATTCTACTTTCACTGCACGGGCAAAGTAAACTTTAAAATAGATTCCCACAACTGTTCAACACACTTGGTTAAAATATCACTTCTCACACCCATGAAAAATAAAATGTTAACATGCTTCTTGTACAAAAACTACATTGGCTTCTGCTCCTCGCTGTACAGGCACCAGGGCTGCAGGCTTGTACCTGAGGCTGGCTGAGGGTGACAATCCTTGGGAGGATTAATTTTAAAAGCCTGCCTCTGCTAACCGTTTTGGCAGTGTTTTCTAAACGCTGATAAATAACTGAACATGTGCTTGTCTACATCGGGGGGGGGGGGGGGGGGGGGGGGGGGGGGGGGGG
>NW_010396983.1:9364-17564 GCF_000710305.1 Buceros rhinoceros silvestris | reverse complement strand
GGAGAGAGAGAGCATGTCCCTACTTCACTTAAATCGATAATGAAATCACATCTTCATAGCAGATGTGTATTTTATCAGGTTAGTAAAAAGCAGATGAGGTAAACATTTCAATACAGGGTACCCGCATTCAAGAAAAATAGAACATGTTTTTCAACCTTAAAAGGATGTCTTACATTGTAATGTTTATAAAGCTGATTTTACAGAGCTTTCATATCCAATAACTCCACCCAGAACATGGAAGGACGTTGAACACCTGCGTTCATCAGAAGCAAGTACAATGTACAGATGTTGTAAGAAAAACGGTGTAAGGACTGTTCAAGCAATGCATGAATATTTTCTAACATGCGAACACACAATGCCAGTTCCCCCCAAAATGAATGATAAAAGAGTACAAAGTTCTCATATCCAGCTCTGACCCACAGCCTAGGCAAGTCCCTTCAGGAGCTAATGAGCTTCCACGCAAAGACTGCGTGTTTTGCCATTGCACAGACCGCACAGGAGATGGAGCAGGAACTTGCAGCAGAAGTATTAAGGGTGAGGAGAGCCCACACCAAGAGAAAGAAGGCTGACCACGAATGCAAAATCTGTGTGAAAGTATTTTGTGCGGTTTCATTCTCTTCGGGGCCGTCACATCTTTGTTGCTTCAAAAAGGGAAACACTGGTAAGCACAGCTCACTAGAATAAGATCTTAGCGACACAGAGAGTTCCGTTTTCCTCTGCATCACACTGTGTGGGTGTATTGTGCATTACACCAAATTCTTAATGAGATGCATCCTTGCAATACTGGCAAGGTAGCTCTCGTCAAACAAAATACAAATAAAACCAAATAAGTATTCTTAAGCTTTAAAAAGGAAAGTAATTGTTTTGCTTTGTTTTGTTTTTTTCCTGCTACTCCGGAGTTTGCCTTCTCTGCACTTACTGGGGGGTTAGCAAAAGATGCAAAGCAGAACTCTCCGAGTATCCTTTTTCTCAGGACTGCATCATCTAGGCTGTTCTCAGGATAGGGGTGCATATATTAGCTGCGTGTTCCTCTTTGGCAACTTTGCAGAAGAGAAGGGTTTGGGATATGGGATTTGCATGTTTGCTACAGCCTCTAGCAAAGGCTCCATAATATTTCCAGAAACTATTACTGGATTCTTTCCCTTTTAGGACAAGAAGGATCAGAAGGACTAGATCTTTCTGTAGCTGAACATAATGGACAGTTTGTCATGACAGAGCAGAGAAATACATAAAAAGAAATACAAACACCCTATATCAATGAGTTTACAGACGTGCCCACATACACATCAGTTAACAGCACCATTAGAATTTTTCTTTATTCTGTGTAATGTATTGATTAAAGAATAAAAAGAGTGCTTTAAATATCACATCCTGGGCAGGTCTAATGGAACTTAATATAACTATGTCATTCATTCCAGCAGAAAGATGTTTCTTGTGTGCAATTTTGTTTTATTTCAGGATATACACTGTCAGTTCTGTAAATTTAACTAAAAGGCTTTAGATTAACATAATCTTTCATCCTAATTCTGAAAGCCCTTATAGAGAAATAAATCCTAAAAGAAAAGCTTTCCAGCATTAATGTTTAATAAGATAATCTATGCAGATCAGGTACTGATTCAGGATATATGCTCAGACTCGGGATAAATCTCTCAAATTGTAACTTGGAATGCAGAGGTTTGTAGAAGTTGTAAACAAACCAGGGAAGTGTAAGATGAGAACAAAATAGAAAGCGCAGAGACTAGTAAATTCATAAACGGTGTCGTGTCAGTATTTTACGAATATTGCTCACATAATGGAAGTAAAAAGCAGTGATTTAATCTAAAAGGTCAAACAATTTACCTTGCATAACTGTGTCTTCCTTTCATAGTACGCAATCATAGGCTTTGCCGCTTGGTAATAACTTTCGATTCCTTCCTTGATGGTTTCAGCGTTATCAGAGGGCTGACTGCTCTCATTTCTCATCAGGAGGCGACTGCTCATAGTTTCTGCAGAGCAGTCCAAGCAGATCACAAGTTTTGGTTCCCCAATCTAGAGAAAAGAAAAACAGTAAGTATTCAAACCACTGGCCTGGGAAAACTGCTTTTGTTTGGATAATTTTAAAAAGAAATGCCACCAGAAGAGTCATCAAAGGAATTGCTTAGCAAATTACTTTCATATTTGCCTAAGCAGAAATTACACTTATTAACAAACACCTCTTACTGTAGCAGCACTCAGAGATCCCAGCGTTCAGGATCAAGGCTCTTCTTGACTGGGCTCTACATGTACAGAGAAAAGGAGGTATGATGTGAAAAATTCTGCTACTTGGACTGAAGATTGTAATTTCAGTTTGTTCATTATCTGCAACTGTTCAATAAAAGCTCGACGCAAACAGCGCTGGACTCATGGACTGCTTGACACAGTGATTTTTCCAGCCTTTGCTTTCTTCAATCTGTAAGAAGTATATTGTCATTCAGGGATTGGTAAAGTACACCCTGGAATTTCAAGAGGCAATAGAAGGAAACGGCCAAATTAAAGTGTGCCCACTTGAAACAGAAATGAGACACCATCAGATGCTTGTTATTGGATGCATTCACAGGAATTCATCCTGGGAACTACTTTATGTCACACACTACTTTACGTCAATATCTGCCGTGTAACTCCACGTGATTACTGTCTATAGCATAAAGAAAGGATGTGATATACTTTGCATTTTCACACTGGTGAGTAATTTCCAAATTTTCTAAGAAACCCACCATTTAGTGCTTTTTGGCTAGTGCCAAACTAGTCTTAAGGGGCAATCTGCCCTTTTCTATAAAGAAAATAAATGCAGATTTATTTATTTTTATTACCAGGCCTTGGCAAAGATAGTAAATAATTGTTGCCCTCTACATTTGTAGATATTGTAGTACTTCATGGGTGAAAAAGAACTGGCAAGAAAGAGCAAAATGTTCCTTTTAATATTTTAGGACAGAGCCAAAAGTTCTAAATACAAATCCCCATCATTCTTTCTTTGAGATGCTGAAAAATTTGCATGTAATTTATAGCATATATATTTATTGCATAAATCTTGCAATATATTCTGTCATGCATCCTGCCCAGACACAGCTCGCTCTGACACAAGGTTTTGTCTGAGCAACAACTGTTGGGATAAACTCCATGCTATCCAGTAAAATAAAGCCGTTACAGGATCAGAGAAAAGTAATGTGCTAATTTTTCCATGCAGTTATGTATTCAATACTTTAAAAGCTCTCAGACTTTTTCTTATTCCTTCCCTTTCCAGCAGGGATTTAGAAAACACCTTTTAGGAAAAATGAGAATCTTGAGAAAAGACGGTCATCATGTTCTTCATTCTAGAGACCACTGGAAATTCACACTTTTACCATGGCTACCGCAAAGAAAGTCTAAATGACCGAAAGATGGAAATTGCCATTGTTACCTTTGTTGACAACTCTTAAAGGAAGAAATATTCTAAAGGTAAATATTTCATGTTAGGCCTTCTGCATTTACCGTGGATGTTTGGATTACGTTGACCTTTCTACCATCTTAATGTCTTTCTAAGAGACAGGTGAAGCCAAGGGATTATCTCAGACAGTTCAATGACAGGCTTTTATCCATCCATTTTTTCCACATGGCTCAGAAAACACTAATGCTATTAGCAGCAGCAGTATTGGGTTGGGAGATTAAGAGTCACCAAGGCAGTTCCAACAGCGCAAGAGACTTAGACTGCGGGGTTAAAAAAGATGTGAGTTTAATCGATGAGTTAAACAAATGTCTTTTTGTATAATTGGACTAGGATGGTGAGAAGATATTTCCTTCCAGCTCCACGTGAGGAATTCCATGATCGGCTCTAAATTATAACAGAATAAATGAGGGATGATTCCTTTCAATAGTTAGTCGTATCATCACCTTACGATGATGATATGAAGGAGTCTACTGTCTGGTACAATCATTATAGTATCTTGTTTGATAGACTGGGTCTGATTTGCTTTTGAAAAATCTATATGGTTCCCTTAAAAGTTTCAATGTTGCTATTCTCTGGAACTCAAAACGTTAGAGAAATGTCATTCTTCCAAGTTAAAAATTGCAAAAAAGTAAAAGTAATGCCCCTAACAGTTATTACAGTGATTTTTAATACTGTTTTTTTCTTAAATGACTGTTTTCCTGACACAGTTTAGCTTAAATAATCCATGCTGTGGGGACATCTGCAGGAAGCCAAACAAGTCTAACGTATTGGGTATCTTCCACCAGGTGATGTGAAACTTGTGATTTAATATTGTTTTCTACTTCTCACTTAGCAGAAAGACCAAGGAGGGAACAGAAATGTGTGTTTCTCTAGAATTATGGGTAGGTAAAAGTACAGTTATATCACAGAAAGGAATTGGGCAAAACTGGCGGTTTCTACATAGCTCGTTCTATTTAGAGCTGTCAAGCTTTTAAGTAAAAACACTATTCCTGATGTCTTCTAAATAGAACAGTTCTTTGTTAACAGTCATAATGCTTTTTATACATCCTGTAGATATATAGCATTATTCATTTGCACTTTGCTGCCATTAATTAATAAAGCCTGATGTCTACCTCTTTCCATTCAATTACAATGTAGGAAGACCTTCTCATCAACCTTTAGAAAGAACTGCAAGGCATTATTTTAATAATGACTCATTTAAAAAAACTTCACAGACTTACTGAGCAGCTTACAGCCAGCCAAGTTCACCCTGTGAACATGTAAGCGGGTACATGGATGAAAGAGGGATGACTTAGCACGTTCAAAATTATCACTTGGGGCCCTTGTATTTTACTCCAAACGTCAAAGGCAGCTCAGGACTACAGGATCTTTTGCTGCTACAGTGCCTATGGGAACTGAAAGGGGCTCTGGTTTTGCACTTCATGCATCAAGACTTGTTTGCCTGGCAATGCCTCAGCCCAGGACATCCCAATCTCTGAGTTCTACTTTATACCATACACCAGTGTTCACAGGACATCACACAAACGACTGCCAGAAAAACAGCGCTGCTGAAATAGCACCTCCTTCTACACAAAATGAAAGAAACCTCCAAAGTCTTTTTAACAGTCTGTGGCATCTTAGTAAAGGAACTAACAAATCATCATTTCCATTAATGGCTTCTATAGCAAATCCTATTGCCCATTATTTTGTCCAGCTTCTGATGCCTACATTTTGCTAGGCTTTTGTGGTAATCCACTGCCTAAAGAAGCTAAAGGTTCAGGGAGAAAACAGATGATTCATTGAAGTTTTATTACCTTTCACATTTGTATAGGACATTTGTGAAGTGTAGTATGATAGAATACATACTTAACTATTTCTCCTAGTTCATCACTTCTCTTCTAGACCCTGGCAAATTCACTCACAGGGCTTACACAGAGTATTTTCTGCAGATTGAGAAATGTACATCTGAGACTCCTCAGCAGGTCTTAGCACATACTGAGGAAATCGGTAACTCTCTGAACCGCCACACAGTCACTTGTGAAATGCTCTTTTTAAGGCTATGCCACCTGTTACTCATCACAAAAATTAAATCTGTGTTTTGATGTTTCAAAGTGGCAGCAAGCTTTAGCAATGCAAAGAGATATTAACTGTGAGGATTCATGCTTCCATGAACCTAGATCAGTGGTGCTTGAAGAGATTTTTCATGAGAAGTACAGCAGCCATCACTAGAATTAGAAAATGGATTCTAAAAACAGTGCTTTCCACTAAACACAAATTGTCCCTGGTTTGTATTAAATCTCAGTAAAATCAGCCTTTACTTCTGGTATTACAGACTCTGTGCAGATGAGGGCAAAAGCTGTTCTTGCTGTACTGATGGGGTGACAAAGTTTCAGTGATCAGCAGCACAATGCTGTTGGATTGGATCTTTACACGTCCCTGTTGCAATCGGCTGAAGATGGAGAGCCAAGCAGCATCAGAAGTACAGTCATATCTTAATAGCAGTAACAACAGCATTATGATTACATGGTCACCTTGCTCTCAAACTCTTCTGCTTCTTTCAGCTCCCGGGGATACCCATCAATCAGGAATCCTTTTGTTTCCCCTAACTTGGAAACCATGGCTTCCTTTAGTAGCTCTAGGATGATACCCTGCATTGGAAAGAAAGGGTGTTACTTGGTTAATTAATAAGAAAGATTGATGCATCTATTTGTTACACTGGCTTTAGACCTACACCCTTGAGAGTTGCCTCGTTTTGCCAAAACCAGGTCCTGTAAATGCGGGTGTTTTTCTTGTCCTGCAGTAGCAGGGCACCCTACTTTTTTCCTCTCAGGACCAACTACACTGCACAAATGTAGTGTGGCAAAACACCCACGAGTTCCCAACGTGTTCCACTAGGTAGCTGGGAATATTTCATAGTTTCAAAGTTAATGTTAATACCTGTGAAACTTTGGAGTACTGCTGCAGCACTGTCCAATCTGAATGCATTTTGAAATGTCCTTGATGATACAATTATACTACACGGCAAATGACACGAGAACACCTGACCGAACACACTGAAGAGCAAGGCAATCAAACTCAAGCCCCAGCACAGTTTTTAGCTTCCCCTGAGCAGCAGTTCCCAGTATTTTTCATTAACAAACACATCCCACAATCTGGCTGCACTTGCTGAAGACCCGCCAAGACCTGCCATGTAAAACTCAAGTCCAGCTGAGAACAACACATTCTGTCTTCATAGTCTCCATTAAACTTCAGCCCAGCTACTCTGGGATGTCACCCAGCTCTGCAGGGAACTGCTGCAGGTATCGTAAATTAGAAAAGCTGCCAGGAGGACCAGCTCTGAATCTGAAATGTGAAGCTTTAAAATAGACATAAAGTTTCTTATTCTTACATTTTGCAATGTGTAACGCAGCATCTGTGTATTTCATCACTGATTTGTTGCCTATGTGAGCCTCAAAGGTAAAGAAATACTGGCATAGAAAGGGGAAAGAAGTGCCACAGGTCTGGCAGTAAGGAAAATTCTCTCTGAAGTTGCAGATTAATTTTGCTTAAATGGGCATCATCAGCTCTAGTGTCTTATTTCCACCCTTTAGACAATTGCCCTACCACTGCCTTTGTTTAACAATCAGGACCCCAATTAAACCCGTTGCTTACGCCAGGCACAGGTTCACCACATTCCATGATGTCTTTGATCAATTTACTTCTCTCCGATAACGATGATAATTCATTTTGGAGAAGGTCGCCAGTGCACAGGTGAGTAAATCTGTATTTCTTGGCTAACTCTTCACATTGGCTACCTTTCCCAGAGCCAGGCCCACCTTTGTGAGGCAAAAATATCCAGAATTAGAAAAGAATAAATACCTGCCTTTTCTCAAACTATAGCAACCAAGAAAACACGAGAAAATTGATGAGACTGCCTACTTTGCGATATTGTTTTTTATCCAAGACACTCTACGCAGTAGAACAAGTCATATACTTCCCTTCTGGCACACTACACTGCTGACTCAAACACGTGTACTGAAGTCAAAGGAGTCACAGCAGCGTGAAATCTTTGCAGAAGAGAACCTTTTCTGTGTAAAGGAAAAACATGGAACAGCCAGCCACTGGGGAAGGGTGTCTGACAGCTGCGACACACAGCAGCACACTCCTGTTCACTGCATCCTTGTGAGAGAAATGGTTTGTCCCCATTTACGGAACGCAAAGGTACAGGCAAAGGGATGGTGACACCTGCCTCTGTCAGATTGCATGCACATGGGTGTACAGCAACCAAACCCTCTGGCACTGTAGTAAATGTGAGAGGGGAATTTCGCGGTGCTTGCGCCCCTTCCCTTTCAGCTGGAAAGCCCTCCTGTGCGGGGATGTCTGCTGGTAACTGCGGGGCTGCTGAACGCTGCCCAGGGCTCCGTCATGCTGCTCCCTGCAGCCCGCTCTTCAGGTGTGCTGCCGGGAAGCGTGAGAGCAAAGTGCTCCGCAACAAAGGGCGCACGGGGACCTTGCCACCACCCGCCCTCCGACGCCCACAGCTGTGCTCAGCCGGAAAACCACCTGTGACACCGGCCCAGAGGGGCGCGGGGCAGCCCCGGCCAGCGGGGCACTCAGGTGAAGCTGCTCAAGTGATTCTCCCACAGGCTGAAGGAGTCACCTGTGGCTGCCCCCCGCCCCCAGGGCACCGCAGCTGCAGGCTGGGGGCTCACATCTTACGGGGCCTGGGGGGAGACGGCGGGTGGGCAGAGCAGAGCCTCAGGTGGATGCCGCAGGTGTCCTCCTGTCAGGAACGGCTCC
>NW_010396983.1:0-9245 GCF_000710305.1 Buceros rhinoceros silvestris | reverse complement strand
GAGCTGCCACCGCCTCCAGAGTCCCAAAACTCGGCCTCCCTTGGACACCTCTCTGGCAAGTGCCCTTTTTCTGGGGCTGCCTCAAAGGTTCTGGATGCCTCCGCTCCGCAGGTGCCGGCACTGCCCCGTCCCAGCCCCTCGGTGGAGGCGGCTGCTTTTGCCTCCTTGCCCTGCGGGCCGACCCTGTGAAACGCCTTTTCACCGAGCGCGGCAGCCACCCCATCCCCATCCCGGCTGGGGAGACGGGCAGTGCGCGGCAGCCGTTGGAAGCTACTCCTCGGGGATCCTGCTCCTGTGGCTGCGACCCCCGAGCTGCTGCTGGAGCCGAGGTGAGCGTGAGGTGGGGGCTGCGTGGGTGCGAGGCGGCCGGGAGAGCCCATTTCCCTTGTGACAACGTCAGGATCTGGGGAGAAATGTCAAGGTGCGAAGCGGCATTTTTACCACCTTTGATGGATCTGTTCAGAAGTTCTACTGCAGTAGGGGGTAATTATACTCCTGTAGGGAGACAGCGCTCGGAAGTTGAAAGAGGCAAGGCCAAGGTTAAGAACCCCAGAACTCCTCTTTTCTATACAGTCTTTTCACTAAGTGACTTGTGTATGTATTAGCTCTTGAGACTTGCAAATATGGCCACACAGCTCTATTGTGTGGATTGAAGATGCTAGAAAATACGTGATTTTCCTTTTTGTTTATCTGTCCATAAATACGGGAATAACATGTCCATAGCAGAGTGAATTTGGCACCACCTCCTCCTGACTTGAACTTTATTCTAACTTTTGCATTCAATTTAAGAAAACAATTGCTCTGGGCGGATAATTTTCAGAGAAGTTACCACATAGCAGCTAAGAATAAAAACTGGGTCATGAGGCAGTAGCGTCAAAGGAACGGTTTTGCCTACCATAACCTGGAGTCTTCTACTTCAGTTTCACAAAGACAATTACCAGTCTGAGGTGGGAGAATCACTCTTGTGCTGCAATTTTACCTAGAAATATCTTTGTCACAGTCTCGGTTTTTTGATGAGGATGCATGTTGTTTTCCTATTGCTTTAGTAAGAAGAACATTATGCTTTTGTAAAAGCACTAATTGAAAGAAGGGAAGGAATAAATAAGTGTGGCTACAGAGAAATAGATGCAGAGAAATTATTTAACTGTCTTATTACAGATAATTTGCCTGTATCTCTAGTGGCAATTGATGTTATTTCTGCCCTGGTTTCGTTTTTTAGATTAGTAGGTTTGTGTATGCATGTGCTTGTTGACACATTCTGTCTCCTGGCCTTGAATACCCTAGCAGTGTGTCTATACACAGTATTGGGGAAAAAAAAAATCCAGCTATAAAGATTACTTTATTCTGTTTCTTATGCAACTGCTTCTCTTCTGAAGGTAAAGCTGAAACAGAAATTTTGTAATGTCCCCTCATATACTAGATCTTTTTAGAAATAATAACACGAGGACAATTTTTGGTTGTTTAGCAGGTAAATATCCAGAAAAGTTGATGTGGTTCTTTTAAAACACCAACAGATAAAGGTATCAAAGTGAACGCTGTCAGAATGACACATGCAGGGCATACGCCATAATGAGAATGACTGTGCCTCCAAAACATTAACTCAAATTGACCATGTTTATTTTTTATGGAAGAGTTCCAACAAAGCTGAGGTTAAAATGCTGAGCTCTTTAAAAAGGAAGAGACATAATTAAATTACACTTATGGGCCGAAAATGGTAATTTTTATGGCCACTAATATTAATTTAGTATCATTTGATGAATAACAAAGCATCCTACTGCTCGACAAATATACATGACCCTCTTTACAAAGTCTTGTGCTTTTTTACCAACAAACAGGACTGCAGCTTTGCTTGGCCTCATCCGAGAAGAGGCTGAATGGCCCCAGGGAATTCAGGATTGAGGGCCGAATACATACTCAGCATTTACACCAGCAATAGTTTACGTGCCTAAAGTTCAAGTATTAGTTAATATCTTGTATCCCTGTGAGGCTGGTATTTAATGTGACTGGAAAAGAGCTATTTAGGTGGGAAAGAATGTGAAAGTTTATTTCTTTACTAATTAGATACTTCCTTCCTGCTCCAGGTATATACTTATAGGATTGCTACGTAAGCAGCTTTAACAGCAAATTAACCCTGCAGTCATGAGGCTTATAGTGTTGTAAAAATTCTGTTTTGTTCTTTTAGAGTGTCTCTTTAATTAAATCTATGCATTTTTCTTAATAAAATGAGAAAAACTTAATAATTTGCTTGAAGAAAGTTACACGGATCAGGTGCATATAACAAAATCTAGCACAAATATATTTTCAGTTACAAAGGCTTCACTGCAACTTGTAATGCTGTTTTCCAAACCAAGAAAACTTGAGGCATTGAAAAAGGTAGTGAAATCTTCCCAACAGCTCAATTGTTAGAGGGAGGAAAATATGTCCCAGCTTCTATTGTGAAGGCATAAGATTCTTTGTGAACACTGTAATTTTTTTCCTATGCTCTCATCTTTCAATCTGCCTACGTATATTTTGGGGGAAAAAAATTGTGTTAAACCAGTGACAGACTGATTCACAGTAACTTGCTATTCAGACTAATCGTGTTGTCTTCCAATTTTCATACATGATGTGAAGATTAAGAGCTAAAGCCTAGAAAATGGCCAGAGGAATTTGAGTGTGCTGTGACCTGTATGAGAATGTAGAAGAATTACCAGCAGTTCTTCAATGTTAGCATGCTTTTGTATTCTGCTAGTACTGCCAAGTACAGGACATCTTGCTTTAAAGCTTGTTCATTAACTTAAAAAGAAAGAGTTGCCAATTAAGAAATTCATCACATTAGAATCATGGAATCATTTTGGTTGTAAGAGACCTTTAAGATCATCACATCCAATCGTCCACCCTGCACTGCCAGGGTCTCTAAACCACATCCCTCAGTGCCACATCTACATGTCTTTTAAACACTTCCAGGGACGGGGACTCACCACCTCCCTGGGCAGCCTGTTCCAATGCTTCACAACCCTTTCTGTAAAGAAATTCTTCCTAATATCCAACCTAAATCTCCCCTGGTGGAACTTGAGGACATTTGCTGTCATCTGTCACTTCTTACTTTGTAAGAGAGACCAACCCCCACCTCCTCCTTTCAGGTGGTTGTAGAGAGCAATAAGGTCTCCCCTGAGCCTCCTCTTCTCCAGGCTAAACAACCCCGGTTCCCTCAGCCGCTCCTCACAGGACTTGCTCTCCAGACCCTTCACCAGCTTTGTTGCCCTTCTCTGGACATGCTCCAGCACCTGTGTCAGTCAGTGAGATTATACGTGGAAACTGAATGCTCTGTGTGTCCCTTTGCGCTTTCTGATACAAACAGAAAGCACGTATCTGGAACCAGGGTACCAGACAGAGCACAGAAATGCAGTTCTGCCTACTGCTTTGCAGACAGGGCTGGATTCAAAGGGCTATGCACTCCCTCAGAGCAGGTTTCCCTTCCACTGAGTTGATTCAGCTGCCTGTGGAACTGCATAAGGGGATCTGGTAAATAACTTTCTGGTAGCACTGCTGACAGAGGAGGTCATCTTTCCCTGTTCAATTATGGACTGCAGAAATGCTTCACAGAGAACACTTCAAGGGGAGAGAAAGAGCAGTCTCAGTGGGTAGGGAGAAATGACAACTGCCCAAGCAGCACTTCTGAATGTTTAACTGCAGCCTGCCTTGGATCAGCAAAAGATCTCAGTTTAAGAAATCAAGTCTCTTACTCTTGCTCTCCCTCGTGCTCCATTCCCCTGAGACTATGAAAGACTGCAACCCTAGACAAGTGATTCAAATGCACCGGTCTGGCTGAGAGCACATCACAAGCAGATGAATTAATGATGCTACAGGGAGCTGGGCTGGCTGCTGTGAGTGAGCAGGGACAGGAACAAGCAATATGAGCAGTTCATGAGCCAGCTTTGCTGCTGGAAATATTAATAAAGAAGTGTCACACAGACTGAGATGTCTGTATTTTCTCACCAAATCTTATGAGTTTATCATATACCAAAATAGCATGAATATTTACATAAAATGCCACAGTCGGATTTGTAAGACAGTCCCACCACCCGTTTTAAAATGTTGTGGTTTCTAGACCTTATTTTCATAACATAACATCCCTGTATAGTGGAGAAGTGCTTGCAGGGGAAATCTAGCTGCATACTGGAGCCTCAGAAGTCAGAAATGAGATCAAAATAACCTCAGTCAAGCTACCCTTATATTCAAGCTATGATTTTGAAGGACTTTATCAGTTTGGCAATTTTATCCATGCTACTTGGATTATTTATACAAACAAAAATAAGCATTAGCTTCAGAATATGGTGTTTGAAGGCTTTTAAATAGCACCTCATCTGTTGCTCACATATGATTTTGTCTGATTGAAACCATATAGGAGTGATGCTGTTATTTAAAAACAACAATAAAACCCCCCATCCCCCGCTGCGCCGCCACTCCGAAGATGAGTTTAATCAGAGAACAATCTGGAGCACATGTTGGCAGAGTGATGTGATGTCCTGGGACATCACGGTTTTCATCCTTGAAGATAACATGGAGTTCACTTCATGGAAAGTCAGAGAAAGCAGTGCTATCAGCTTGTGCAGTTAGTGCTCAGTCTGACTGGGGTTTTAATCGTCAGCACTGCTCAGCCTATCCCTATCTGACTGCAAAGGAGCTGTAACACAGGTACCGTAGCATAATTTAGGTTGGAAGGGACCTCATCTGGTAAAACCCTCTCCTCAATGCAGGGCTAAATTCAGAGTTGGATGAAGTTTTTCAAGGTCTGACATACCCTGGACAAATAAAGAGTTTTGGGTTGGTTTGGGTTTTGTGATTTTTTTTTTTTTTTTTTTTTTTTTTTTTTTTTTTTTTTTTTTTTTTTTTGAAGGTAGTGTCTGCAGCTGTTAATGTCTTACCTGTAAGCATAGGTGGTGATCATATCTCCAGAGTGTCAGCAGAAAAGTTGGTCTTGCTTTGAGCTTAAACCATTATCAGCAAGAATATGACAAGGATTCTGCAGAGGACTAAGATTTAAATATCACACTTAAGAATAAGCAGAGAGTTTGTCTTTGACCCAAAGTGCAGAAAGATGCCTGAAAACTTTCTGCTTGGGGTTCAGCCTCAACCAAAGCCAAATGTAGCTGCGCAGAGGACAGGGGGGATGATGCTCCCAGTAACTTTGTTATATGTGACAATTTTGTTGATGTGATATGAAGTATTGCGTTAGTTAAGAATGATGAAATCAGACATCTATATTGTGGTTAAGGTTTTTCATTTCATGTTGCTCTGATGAAAAAGGTTTTTTTGGCTGATGGGGGTTTTTTTTGTTGTGTTTTTGGTATGTTGTGGGTTTTTTTTTTAGTGACTGGTAATTAATTACATAAGTTTTGAATATTAGGGCATCCCATAAATTTATCTTTACACTTCTTTCACTTTTTTCTTGAATTTTATTTTACAGGCCAAATTTCACTTGTTTTTGTCTCTTTTATTACCCTGCTATTATTTCCCATACTTTGTACTTGCTGGTTCTATGCCTCTGATGTCTTGATAAAACATTGACGTTGCTGCTTAATTAAACTGAGTTGACTGTTATTCAAATTAATTCCTACATTGGCTCTAATGTAAATCTTTGCTAATTAGATTATTTTTTTCCTTTCCCTTTTGGACAGTTTTCAAGGGAAATCAGTGGGGGAGGGAGTTGTCTGCTTTTTTCCTTTTGTCTCATAAACAGTATCTCATCAACTATGGCAGATGGTGCATTTTTTTCAATTACTTTGTAAACTACTTCAAATGCATTTCCTCAGAACTCTAGTTCAAAATATCTTTATAAGTATTTTATAATTTCCTCATGAATACATGTATGTTATGAGTAAACATTCCTAATGACACTCAAGACCAAAACATTTTTACCCACTGAAGTATCTACAGCAGCATGCTCCAACCCATCTCTGCTTTATTTCTCGTCAAGGTATCATGGGCTTCACTTTTCTAGTGCTGCCCTCTGCAATGGGGTACTCACCCACTGGGAAGTTGTGGGGTGTTTTTCCTTTTTATTCTCCCCACTGCCCTGTTTTGCTCTGCTCGTACGAGGCTTCTTCAAAGTTTTCTTTTGACCTTGTACAATCCACAGTGATCAGACTTCAGCTCTTGACTGACGTGTAAGACAACCTTACTGCCCAGGCAGATGGTATGCGTTTCGTTATAACGTCTATAATGTTAAACCTTGAGTGCACGTAGGTGAACAAGTAGTTCAGGCACGTTTGGGGAAAAGAGTTTGTGCCCACTGAGCTTTACACAACTGTTGTTAGCTTGGTCTTCCCTTTCAAACTCCCTTTCGAAAGACTAAACCGCCATTACTGTGTAAATACTCTTAACCAAACTGTTCTGCTAAACTTAAATCATATACTTATCAAAAATAAGTAACATATGGATTTTCAAATGTAGCAGTTAAATAAGGAATCATACTTACCCACAACAAAAACTATGTTTGATTTCCTCAAATCTTCTGAAAAGTCTAAAATGAAAATTAAAATTCTTTAGCTGGCAAGGGCTATTTTTCACACAGAATTGTGTAACACTCATGCAAGGTGATCTATTTTACTAGAGTTACTTTCTGCTATAATGCTCTGCATTCCAAAAGGAGCTATTGTCCAGAAGCCTATTTACCTCCCAGTTTCACAGTTCTCCCTGCAGATATGATAAAACTATTTTACCTGAAAATTAGATGCTGCACGTACACATCAGTTCTTTAAAAATGGAAAAAAGAGGGGAAAAAGAAAGCAGATTCATCTTCATGTAATAACGTGCCTTCTGAGCCACTGCATTTTTCTCGGAATATGTTATTACACTGTAACTGCTATAGAAGTATGTCCATATCATTCAGATTTTATATGCAGTGCACTATATCTTAGATGTAGTATTAAATTCCCCTGAGCCTCAAATTCAGCCAAATAATAATAATTTAAACTGACATGCAGGTATTACCATAATTTAAATACCAAAACTACTGTACGTACTACAGGTTTGCCTTTACTGAAACTGTATTTTTTAATAAAGCAGTTCCTTCTAGTCCCAGTCACTAGCCTGATTATACTAGTACAGAAGGCAATCTTGCACCCTCTGAGCCTGCTGGACTTTTATTATGTCTTACGAGACATTAATTTGCCACACAGAGTTTTGGTTTTCATTATGTGGCATGTACATCTCTTATTACATAATAACAATAGCCATAACAGGTTTTGATTAATCCTGTCATTCCTCTTAGGCTCTTGGCAGCTCATACTTTCCAACAAGCTTTTCATAACTGCCAGTTGCTGAAAACATCAATGAAATTTGATGCTGATTAACAGTAATATTTTCTAATAATTTTGGATCCACTGGCCTATAAAGTGTAGAAATGTCTTTTACGAGCGCTAATTTGCATTCAAAGAGAATTCACATGATAAAATCCTGATACATGGCTTTCACAATATAAATAACTTGAATTCACTTTACCTTCTAAGTAAACACCCTTCTATTTAAATACAATGGGCAATCAAAGGTTTCAAAATTAAATGGCAAATGACACTGAAAAAGAAACTCACCTCCTGTGCTCTCATAACCAGAAAAACTTGACTGATCCTCCTCCTGTTAATTAAGCAATTGACAAATAGAAATGGATATTCTGCATAGTTTGCATTTCTTCTTCTATCTGCTTATCCATAGATCTTAGTATCTTGTCTGTATTCTGACCATTCAGTTTTAATCTAGGTTGAGATATGTTTAACAATGTCACAGAAATGCTGTTAGTTCTGTATTGGTTGGTAACGTGAGCTTGGAGAACCCAGGATAAGTTGAGGTGATTAACTGGCCCATACTGTTTGCGAGTATCAGCTTTTTCAGTCCAGCTGCACAGATATATGAGCAACCAGTGCACATGCTGAATTGCTTCCGAAACAAATATGGTACAATAAGCTGTTAGTAGTGGTAAGGCCATACTGGACTAAGTTCTAGAAGTGAGCTATAATATAAAGATAAAATTTGAACTTGAATGTGTTTACCTTCAGAATGCAGCACAAGCTACAAGATTGTTATAGAGCCTGCTGAGCTACAAAGGGAGATCACATCAGGGGAACAGGGAACTTTAAGTTTTTCTTCCTGATACTTTCATTTACAGAATGGTTTGGGTTGGAAGGGACATTAAAGATTATCTGCCATAGAAAGGGATACCTTCTACTAGACCGGGTTGCTCAAAGCCCCTTCCAATCTGTCCTTGAACACTTCCAGGGATGGGCATCCATTTTTCTGGGAAACCTGTTTCAGTGCCTCACCATCCCTACAGTAAAAAATTTCTTCTACCCTCTTTCAGTTTGAAACTGTTTTCCCTTGTCCTACCATTACACTCCCTGATAAAGAATCCCTTCCCATCTTTCCTTTAGCCCCCTTAAAGCACTAGAGGGCTACTATAAAGTCTTCCTGGAGCCTTCTCTTCTCCAGACTGAACAACCCCAACTCTTTCAGCCTGTCCTGATTGGAAGGGTGCTCCAGCTCCTTGACTATCTTTGTGGCTCTCCTCTGGACCTGATCTAACAGGTCAATGCTCTTCTTACGCTGGGAGTCCCAGAATGCAGGTGAGGTCTCACAGAAGCAGAGCAGAGGGGGAGAATCACCTTCCTTGACCTGCTGGCCACACTTCTCTTGATGCAGCCCAGGATGCAATGGGCATTCTGGGCTGCGAGCACACATTGCAGGTGCATATTCAGTTTTCATCTGCCAACACCAAAATGTCCTTCGCCACAGGGCTGGTCTCAATCCACTCATCACTCAGCCTCCATTTGTGCGTGGATTGCTCTGACCCATATGTGGCACCTTCCAGCTGGTTCATGAGGTTTGCATGGGTCCACCTCTCAAGGTCCTTCTGGATGGCATCCGTTCCCTCCAGCATGTCAACAATGCCACGCAGCTTAGTATTTTCAACAAACTTGCTGATCCAACTGTCAATGTCACTGACAAATGTGCCACTTCTAATACTGACCCCTGAGGAACACCACTCGGACATCGAGCTGTTGACTGCAACCTTATTCACTGAGTGGTCCATCTGTCAAATCTACATCTCTCTAATTAGAGACAAGGATATTGTGCAGGAGAGTGTCAAAGGCTTGGTCACTTCCAATTATTTTGTCATATACTGTATAGTACACCTAATGAGAAATTTTAAATCCTGGTGAGCAAGAGTGTCAGAGAGGGAATTTTTTTGTTCTTATATATAATATAAT
>NW_010396982.1:145600-146994 GCF_000710305.1 Buceros rhinoceros silvestris | reverse complement strand
CGTTAAGGAATTCGAGGAGCTGTTACCTCAGGCCCTCGACCCTTAACAGAATCTCACAGATGAAAAAAAGTTTGATTAATAAATGCATTCCAAGAAATGTATGACAAACTTATGTCATTTGAAGTTTAATACCCACAAAGTAACTGACTAGAAACTGTTTTATTCTTACTGCATTTGTCACATGGAAGGTGATTTAAAATTGCTGAAGATTGTAATTTGTTATTTCCTTGAAATCTTCACTGGAGAACTAAGGTTTATCTCCAGACCTTTCACTCTCATTTTCTTGTTCAGATTCTTCCTTAATTTTGCTGAATATAAATACTGAAAATTAAAATACTGACTGTTCAATGCATACAAAAGCATTTATTGAATTAATTCCTTTTAAGTTTCATCTTGGAAATCAGTATTCCAGTTCTAACTGCTGGTAGGGACAAGGCCTGCTTTTTGAGTCCCCATTAGTCCTATTTAGTGGTGCTGGCTATGAAGGGATTTTTTGTTGTTACTTTGGTTAAATGCAATCAAAGAGAATAGCAGCTTTGCTCATGTGATGCTCTTCCCCTCTTTGAATCAATTGAACATCTGGCCCTCTTTGACTTTCCATCTGATGATTTTGTTTAACTTCCGGTTTTGAGATATAGGTCTGCCAGAAAATTCAACCCAAATCTGAATATATAAGTAATGAGTGAATAATGGAGACCCACTGGTACGTAGAACAGAGACAATACATCTCACCATGTTATTAAATGCGTTATTCCAAGTATGATTTGCACTGTGCCAAATGTAGCTGCTGAACATTAATATCCTTCTAGAGTCTTGTGGGAGACAAGACTGCTTCAATGTTTAGACTCCAGAAATCTGATTCCAACTTTAAATGTAATGCTAAAGTACGTTGTGTTCCTCCTTAGTGTTACAGAGAGTCTGTGCACTAATTATAGAACTAGTCTGAATGTTCAGGGATCTGAAAAGTAAATCTAAGCATACAGTATCACCTGTTGACTAGAATAATAAATTTCCCATGTATGGATTTAACTGAAATAAGTTCTTCATGTTTATACTTAAACAATGTTCATAGATGTGCAAATAAAAACTACAAGTAATGGATAATTACCTGTAAGCCATTACCTTTGCTATACTACAGCCATATTGCAAAATGTCATGTTTTAACCTCAGTGAGCAACTAAGCACCACACAGCTTCTTGCTCACTTCCCCTCAGTGTGATGGGGGAGACAACTGGAAGAGTAAAGGTGAGAGAACTCATGGGTCGAGATAAAGATTATTTAAAAGGTAAAGCGAAACTGGCACATGCAAGCCAAACGAAAGAAAGAATTCATCCACAACTTCCCATCGTCAGGCAGGTGCTCAGCCATCTGCAGGAAAGCAGGGCTCTGTCACG
>NW_010396982.1:138186-145388 GCF_000710305.1 Buceros rhinoceros silvestris | reverse complement strand
GGAATATCCTTTTGGTGCGTTGGGTCAGCTGGCCCAGCTGTGTCCCCTCCCAGCTTCTTGTGCACCCCCAGCCTGCTCGCTGGTAGGGTGGGGTAAGAAGCAGAAAAGGCCTTGGCTCTGTGTAAACACTGCTCAGTAAAAACGAAAAACATGTCTGTATTCTCTCTTACAAGGAAAGGCTGAGAGACATGGGTGTGTTTAGCCCGGAGAAGAAAAGATTGAGAGGGGATCTTACCAGTGCTTATCAATATCTAAAGGGCCGGTGTCAGGAGAATGGGGCCAATCTCTTCTCAGTGGTGCCCAGAGACAGAGCAAGGGCAGCAGGCACAAACTGGACACAGAAAGTTCCATCTGAACATGAGAAAAAGCTTCTTTACTCAGAGGATGCCAGAGCAGTGGAACAGGCTGCCCAGAGAGATTGTGGTCTCCTTCTCTGGAGGTATTCAAAACCTGCTTGGATGTGTTCCTGAGCAACCTGCTTTAGGTGAACCTGCTTTAGTAGGGGGATTGGACTAGATGATCTCCAGAGGACCCTTCCAGCCCAACCATTCTGTGATTCTGTGTGATTCTGTATTATCAACGCTCTTTACCACACAATCCAAAACATAGCCCTATACCAGCTACTGTGAAGAAAATTAACTGTATCCCAGCCAAAACCAGCATATGAAATAAGGATTCTAGATCCACTGAGAATTCAGCACTGGATTTGTTGGCACAGTATTTGACACTCCAACAGAATCAGCGCACGTCAAGTACAGAAGACAAAAGGGTCATTTCAGTACTGCTTTTCATTGTCCCAGCAGTTTGCTGAGAGTCTCGCAGAGTCTGCTATCTTTGCTAAGTCCAGGTGCTGAACTCCGGGAATGTAACTTTCTAGTAACAGCCAAAATAGTGCTAAAAAAAGTGAGTGGAAGTCTCCAGTGTTCAAAAACAAGGTTTAAAAGGAGAATACAATTTGACAAGAAGGCAAATTGAAAGCACTTTAACTATTTTCTGCTATTTCTTATTCTTGCCTTTTTTTCGTTTTTTTTTTTTTTCTTCTCCCCAAGGTCCTTATAGACCCTTTCCCAAACAGCAGAACAGTTAAGAGTTTGGCACTAACATTCACAGATGATTCTAAATCTTCCTGTGGCAAAGAATTGGGGGAACTAGTATGAGCACTAGATTTAGAAGAGTCCAGCCAAAATGAATTAGCATAGAAAAGCTGTGTGAAATAGCTTATCCTTTTACGAGGCTGTCTGCAGGATGTGTTAGGAAACCTGTAACTGGTAGTTTGTTTGGAGGTTTTTTTGAAGTCCTAGCGGAAACATTCTCTTATGCTTCTTTCAAGACCTGTTTCAAGTGGACTATACTCAGAAGGACTCCACACTCCTACTGGTATGTCCCATGCTGCTGTTTATTACACTAAAAGGGAAGAATAAGTTCTAAAACTTCCTTAATTTCCAAACCCAAATTGTGCCCAGATTAAGTCCGATTCAGTGACATAAATTGGTGACAGAATTTGGATTTTTAAATATTCTTTCTCTGTATTTTACGCTGATGTTTTATTCACTTTAAAAACATCTGAGGTACAATATATTGTACATTTAATTACATTTAGCATATCAGGCTAGCATGATTAACTTCTTTTCCATATTCCCATCAACGTTTTTATCAGCAGATGTCTCCAGTGGGTATACGTTCTGTAGATAGATTGTTCATCACAAGGAGAAATGTAGAAAGTAACACAAAGGGCAAATTGTGTAATTGTAACACCATGGAAATGTGGCTGCAAATGATTTGCTTTGAAGGGCTTAAGTGACTGGGATAGCTTAGGGTAAATTGCTATTTTGACAGTGCAAAGGTGCTTGAATCTGCTCCTTAGCACGTTATGCTATCGTACAGTGCAGCTTCCTTTGCTGTGAGCTTTGACACTCATGCTCTGCTCTGAAGACATTAAGCAGTGACTGAAACTTAATTACTATTTGATGGGCACTCAAATGGCTGTGATTTACAATGAATCATAAATTACTCCTATTTGTAGTCCATCTGTTGTCATCACAAAATATGCTGGCACTAATTGGTATTTTGACAAATATTTGCATTAAGTATTAGTGCTATTACTTGCCATTACTTGCTATTACTGTAGGCAAGACTGGTAGTTCCCTTTTTCACCTTGGCTAGCAACTAGGTAATGCATATTGGAGAAACTCATTCCTTCTGTTCTGTCATATGTAACATAATTGACTAAAAATGAAAAGTTCAGGAATGGCATCAACATTTTGCAAGCCAATGCTTATTGTAAAAAGCCCTACAGAGGGATCAATGCTAAATTAGAAAAATATCCTTGCATGACCCAATTTTTGGTCCTGCTCCTTCTCCAAATATTAGAAAAGCCATGGTAAGACAGTGTGGCAGGTAAAGGCACAGACCTGTTCTGTAGAAATTGCATAAAACGAACAGAAATGGAATTTGTGAATATTTGCACAGACAAATTCAATTAGTATCAACAGAAGGGAATGTCAGTGTTTTGGGAATAGCTGAGAGTCATGCACAGCAGGAGAAGGGAGCGTGGGTAGGAAGGGTGAGTATCTAGAGTAACACCAGGAGACTTTTTCAGTGTATTTTATGGTAACTTGGGGTGAAAAAATTGACTAGTCTTGTGAATATAATTTTTGGTTCAGGTCATATAATTTCTGTACGCTGTCCTTATCCTGCCAGTACAGAATTGTTTGGATTAGAAAGGTTACAAATCTTCATTGATAATGGATGGGTTCAGAAGTTGAAATAACATCAAAATATAAATACCTTTGAAAAGAAAAAGTGAGAGTGAGTAGCATAAGTTTCATTATTAGCAAGTTGAAACTTCTTAATAATACATAGGCTGTACATTAATTCAGTTTCATAGATGTTCATAGTTATTCACACTTACTTTGTTTTTTGAGTACACACAATGAATAGTAAGTAAGTAAAGTCCTCTTGCTCATGAAGGAAGTCCTCATGCATTGCAGCTGATGTTTAAGCTTTTAAAAAAAAATCGTCATTGCAAAGAGAACATAAAATGCTGAGTATTTCTAAGCAGTAAAATACCAAAGACAAATGCCAATTCCACATAGCAGGTTTTTTCATCAGCTACCTATGGTGAATATGAGGTTATGGGAAAAAAAAAATAAGAAAACCACAAATTTACCACCATTCTTCTTGCTTGTCTCCTAAAGTAGCCATTTAAATTGAATGTTGCCTAGTTATTGTCAGGTTCTCCCCCGACTGTTTGTGGTATCTTTAGAGGAAAATCCTCTATATTTTATCATTTAAATCTTCTTTATATGTAAATTAACCTACAGTAAAGGCAGGAGAGTAATTTTAATCGAATGTGCAATATTAGGTTCAAATTGCAGCTCATAGTAAAGCTTGGGAAAAACCCCCACGATTAACCACATGGTTTACTGGATGCTAAATGTGCATTTTAATGTGAAAGGGAAGTACAGAAAGCTCTCCTGTTCTTCAGTGACACTAAACACAGGGGCTCCAGTATGCCACAGCCGAATGCCTCGTAGAACACAACGTGAAAAGCTGCAGATTAACTGTATTTAGATGCACTGGTTTGATGTAACATCAGCTTGCTTGAATTAATATCCTGTGACAAGCCCTCCCTTGCAAACCTTTAGAGGCAAACTGTTTCTTTGTCTACAGTTTTAAGCTTGGCTAAGACTCTGGTGCATTCTGCATTGTTTCTCCCATACTGTTTTTTGGACAAAGTCAAATCATCATCTGTGAAGAACTACCCAAAGGGTATAAACCCAGTTGCTAGTGGTTTATTCAGCTTTGACACTTCTCAGTGTGATCCTTACTGCCTTTTGTAAAACAAGCAGGCAAGGGGAAGGCTCCAGAGACTGACTTCTATTCATTTCTGTAATAGTTTTCTTGCCACAGGAGACTTAAGAAGATTTGTACTGCCTGCTTTCTTTTCATTAGCAGTGAGTGCAATGCTGTTGGGTAAGTTAATGTGTGAGACTATAAAAAGAAAAGCGCAGGAATTTGGAAGGGGAAAAAAAGGTGTATTTTCTTATTAATCTATTTTAAATGTTGTTTTTCTTGATTTATTCTGTATACGATGCAGAGAGAAATAAAGTAACCTGTAACAGTTGAGATATTTTCAGTTCTCAGTCAGAGAGAGAATTAGAATGTAGCTGTAGTCTGTTTCTTGAATACGATACTGTGCTTCACTGCTTTTTGGCAGCAGTGTATTAAAATTCTTGTTGTTAGACTGACAAAGAAACCTGATTGAATTTTCAACACCATCATACTTCCTGTCATAAAATGTAATAATATTTAATGATTTCTTTGTATTTTTGTATGCAACAAAATGCATCAATCTTTGAGCCTTATTTTGACCACTATATTGCACTAACCTTCTATTCTTAAATAACCATTAAATGATTTGCTGTGTATTTCATTCTGTATTTTTACTTTCATGAAAACTGAGCACATTTGTTGAGAAATCCTCAAAGTTAGGTAAATGGATTTTTACTTTCCTTAGTGCCGTAGCTATTTGGATCGGATTGAAATTTGACTCTGTATAGAAGCTCTTCAGTAGTCAGTTTTGTGGGTTGTGGGAGTTAATGTGTAAATCTATGCTATGTACACACAGGATAGCTCTTTAAAAAAAATAACACCATGCCATGATTATTATAATTTTCCCCAAATCTCTGGGCTCATAAAATTTGCTACAAACAATGCAGAGTAGGTAATTAATACAAATTAGCCTTAGAGAGTAATTGTTTTAGAGGGCAAGTAATAGAGTTTAACATTTGTTTCTGATGGATTGGTGGATGAGAACTCATCCAGGACATATATGTGTTAAAAAGAATGAACCTGCTGCTAAATTTTAGCAGTCATTAAAGGATTACTGGGTGCTACATCCCTGAACTTTTTAATCGTGCTGTTCAGCAGCAGCAAATGTAATCTTCTTTAATATTTTTGTTGTCTGGCGTGTTATGCATATTTGTTGTCTTCCCTTCTCCTCCTGCACACACTTAAACTTGTCTTCTGCAGTATAAAGAGTGCAGTAATGACTTAGGGAAAAAAACTCAGCTGGAACAATTTGTAGAAATTTTTTGTAAAAACAAATATATATGTATTTAAAGATGCATAACACTGCATTCTGCTTAGTAGACCAGTACTTCAAGATTTATGAAGCAACTCTTAGTGAAATGTAGACAGATAGTGTTTTTTTGAATGCCAACTTTTATTGTTTATTTCAGTTCCTACTATACTGTTTGACATTTTGAAATATTTAAGCACAGATAACTGTTGATAGATGTAACTCAGCACTGTTTCATATTTATAGAAATCACATTACTTCCAGCCACACTTGTCAGCAACTCTGTTCTTTTGATTCCCAGTTGCCCAAGAACTGTAGCTTGAAGCATTGTCAGTATGTGGTATCATTAATCAAGAAAGCAGTTATACTCTGGTTTATTTTTATTTTCATGCACGTGACTACAAATTACCAGCCACAGTTATTCAGACCTTCAGAAAACTATAGTCACTGGTTGATGGTTTACTTGTGTTCTATTTGTGGTGTTTTAATAAGACAGAAACATGATTCACTGGAAGCTAGCCTAGATCATAGCCTAAAAATGGCCCTTACTCATAAGAAGTTATATGGGGAAATAATGCTCATTTCTTAGAGAAGCTTTTGTCCTTCAGATGGAATTTGTTATAATTTTGTAAGATGTAGGTTTTGGGAGGGGGGGTTGTTTTTGTTTTTGTCCAGAAAGCATGCCTTTTCCCGTAGTTGACTTTACTGGTATTAGCTATGATAGCTCATGGAAATGAGAGCTTCTTGCCAAATCTGAAAGTGTGCTTGGTCGTGGTGCAGGGGCACTTACGATTTGTCAGACAACTCCAAGATCTGGTTCCCTGACGTAATAATCAGAATATCTTTCGATAGCACGTGTGAGCACACATGTGTACAAGCAACACATTAACATGTTTTTTGAAATTTAATATGATTAATCTGTCGCCCTCTTTACAAAATGTGCATTAGAGCTGTCACATCTACTGACTTTGTTTTTCCACTTCCTTGTATTACATGCATTGGTCTATCTTCACTAGAAGTTTTATCCCATGCTTACCATGGGATAAAATTCTTGCATCACTGAAGACAATATTGACATTTAGCACCCTAACAGAGTCAGTGTATCACCGTATTATCTTTATGCAATACTCCAGCTGCTCTGTGGAAGGCAGAGGAAGAAGAGGAGAATTGCTACATGCTCGAAGTTTTGGAGCCATACCCTGTAGACATGGGCAGTGACACAGCGGTGCTTATTCTCAAAAAGAACTCAGCATAATTCTGGTTCATGCCACCTTCCTCTTCCTTTCAAATGTTTTGGAAAGCATTTAACTTAAACAAATCCAATCTAGTACCTTGAGAATGCCATTGGTAAACTAATAAATATGATAGGTGTATTTCTGCTGCTGCAAGCAATTATGTGGGCTTTTCTTTTTACCCTTTAAAGGTCCTTGCTACATACATTTTATTTCTAGGACATTTTATATTATAGAAGAAAAAATCTTCTACATAGCCTTTCGTAGAGTATAACCTGTAATAAATTTTTGTAGAGACTATTTTTAGCAGTCTCCAAGGACTCTGATCAATGTTCTTTATTCACTCAAACGCCCACGAGTTCAATAGGTGTTTTCACGATTAAAAGAACTAGTAAGGAATGTTGAATAGACTTAGCTAATTCAAATGCAAGCAAATCTTTTAGGCTATATTTTGATAGGGGTATTAACAATCTAGTTATTACACACAGAAGAAGCTTGAACTCCCATGCGGCATTTGGGTGTCAAAAAGATGGCATCTGCTATTTGAGAGCTATTTGTTACTTTGACAGCGTGGCTCCAGGCTCCATTGCACTGGATAAACCCTTAATTTAACATAACAAATAATGAAATACTGCTGCTTCACTGCCTCTCTTCACGTGATTAAAAGAGATTAACTTTGTTGAACATCACTTTAAATTAATTCCTGGTGCTATACCTGCTATTGAATCCTACTGTGGATTTTTGAAATGTGTATAGGATTTTTCTTCTCCCTATAACATTGTCCTCGTTATAGCATAACAAACTAAGAGCTAGTCATCTTTTCATATGATATGACACCATTTAAAGGAAAGAATGATCAAGAAATTGGTAAGTAGTTTGGGAAAGAG
>NW_010396982.1:118099-138115 GCF_000710305.1 Buceros rhinoceros silvestris | reverse complement strand
TCCTAATGCTCCTTGTTTTAATCAGGTGACTCACAAGGGGACAGTAGGTCCAGAGAAAACAGTTAATGGGCCACAGAAACTCCCAGAAAGGGAATGTACTACAGCATGTCTCAAGAGAGAAGGCTGAACAGTTTTGAACAAGGACAGAGAAGTATGGGAGATTGAAGAAGACTCTGTGAGCTGGGAAGCTTGCCTGAATCCTGGCAGGCATTGAAAGATGAGTTGTGAAGTCCATTAATAAAAAGGAAAAGCATGTAAGATTATAGCCAAAAGAAGAGATGACGTGTGAGAAGGGTTTTCCAGAGATATAAAATGGATCTACCAGATGTAAGAGCTGGCTCAGAAGGAGCTGGAGTAAAGGTAGGAATACAAATACATTGCAGGAGAAAGACTTTGGGTCCACTTAATAAAATCCCCAAGAAAATATTTTATATTGAGATTTGAAAATTCCTTGGTAACGCATAGCATCAGCTTAAGGCACAGAAAGCATCTGGAGGACCATCTACCATTAGGGAATATGACAGGGTCGAAGGATGCAGATGGATTTCAGTTTGTTCTGCTCTCCAGCCAGCAAGAAGTGAGCCATCCTCAGTCTGAATGTGCCTGTGTTAGTGTGTGCTGTCACCAACTAACTTTTGTGTTGTGCCATGACAAACTGACTGTACACATTCTGGATTGGAGCTGTTTGGATATCAGCCAGGTTGGATAAAAAGCAGTGGGATAGATAGACCTTCTCTGTATTATCTAGAACATCCCCAGAGCCTGCTCCTGTGCAGTGTGATGTTACTTTGAAACAATGGCATACAAAATTGTTTAGATTGCCGAATTATGCAAAAAAAGGACAGTCTGTTAGTGCTTTCAAAGGAAGTTGGATAAGCTTATTTATGTAAGTGTATAGATAAATTTTGTTTATGTAGAGAAGATATCAGATAAAAATGAGGGGTTTTTATTTCCTCATCTGTTGTAGGATGAAATCTTATTTGTCTTCTATTAAAGTAAGTGGTTCACAAAACAGGGACTTTAAATTTTCAACTACAACATGAGCATGCTCAGGTTTCAAACTTCTATCAAGAACTGTCTATCTATCTATTGGATACTCTTGCAAGACCTACCTTTCTTGACTTGCATAATTCAATTAGAGAATTGTCTTGTAAGGAAGAGAAAATGATACATGGTGATCAGACGATTGCTCTGTTAATAAGGAGACAGTGTGGGTTGCTGAAAGATACGTAGATAGGATGCTGAGGAGGAATGCTATTTGAGGGTCAAGTTATTTATATTTTTCAAAACAAAATTAGGTTAAGAGAATTGAAAAACAGAATTTTTAATGAGTGAGATAGGATTTAGTTTTCATTGCCTCTGGACTTGTCAAAGATATGAATGGATTTTGCTGTATAAAGAGAAGTTTCATCAAAGAACAAATTTTCCACACCGTATGAGAGTGATGCAGTGGAAACCTCTACAATTAAAGGCATTACATCTGTGATGCTTGTTGACTTGTACTGTATTGTATTGAAGAGAAAAGAGTTCTTTCAGATGTATTAATTTACTCTGGAGCATTTTGCCTCGTGATGAAAACTGAATTCTGAAAAAGAGTTAAATTACTGCAGCATATTATTGGGATGCTAACTTCATCTCTGAGAATAAAAAAGCTCTTTGTGCAACTCCTTTTTATGTAACTTCAGCTCTTCCCAATAATGGCATAATCAGCTCCTAATCTGCACTGAGGCTGCTTTTATCAGAGCTCCTCCTGGCCTACTTCTAATAGTAATTTAAGACAAAGAAAATTTAATGCTTTTATGAATGGGCCAATGCTTTGCAGGATTTATTTTGAAGTTCAGTTGGAGACTACTCCTTCTACATATATTCAGCATATTCTGCCTGTCTCCTGTTTCTCTATCCTTCTTTCTTCACACTTCCTCAAACATTTACTTTCCAGATAGTTGCTCCTGTTTTTTTTTCTTCCTCTAGAGCTGCGTAGAAGAGCAGTTGCTGTTGTGTTCTCCTCCTGTACTATTGTGTACTGTGGATAGCATAAGTAACTTGCAGATATGGTTTATAGACTTAATGTTTGAGTTCAGGCTGTTCTTATATCTGTTCTGCCACATGACAGAAACAGCACAAATAAAAATGGGCAAGAAAAATATTAATGTCATTCAAAAAAAAGAAATGCTAACCAGCTCAAAATCAAAGCTGAAATGCATCTGTCTCATGAACCTAGATCCTTTAAATGAGTTGAAATCTGATATATACGTGTGAATATGTAGATCTCATCTAAAGAATACATATACTGTGGTTTAGATATATACTAAGAAAGAACCATTGCTGTCGAAGAGTAACTGCTTTCATATGGATAAAGCTCTACAGAGAACTTTTCTTTGTAGAAGACCAATACAATTAGGTCTGACGGGTCTCCATAGTTGGTTTTGTGGGAACTGTTGAGAACTTTAATTCAAAGCAATTTTATGCCAGGCTGTATTATGGCTCTAGCTGCATTCTCAGATCAACAGACACTTCTCTCACAGGCTTACTTGAAAGATTTTAGCAAGGTGTTTATCTGTGATAAGTCTTTATTGCTCCTGATATGGGAGGTCCTTGGTGACCAGCCAGAGAATCTTTATCTAAATCATTTGTCCTATTCAAGAATCTTTCACAATGGTCTGTTGAACTCAGCAGATTTATATTGTTCAGACTTGATTAGTAGTTCATTGATCAGTTTTCTTTCTATGAAGAGAGAATGCAGTAGGATGGTATAATCTATGCTACTTATGCTGACTGAGATTAATGCAGTGTAATGCATCTACTTTTTTGTGAAGTTTGTGTGAGCTAGCGCTGAAGGGGGCACATTTTATAGTCCATTTGTCATGCTCTCTATGTCTGTTCACACTAGAATGGATATCCTTTTTATCAAAGTCCATCTTTCATGTAGTTATGTAGTGTTTTATTTTATGGTTTTTATAAAGCAGAGAACTGGAATGGTAACCATTCACACAAAAGTCACTTCAGTCTCACTTGTCATTAGACTGACTTGTTTCAGCACCTCTTGGATGAAACCCCTGTAAAAATCTGTAACCTCTGTAGAACTACCCTTTAAATCAATAAGAATGAATGAAAAAGGATTACTGTGCTGGAATCACCTCAGAATGCTTCTGTTCATGATGTTGGCAAGTGTCTATGACCTGTCAAGTCGTTAATAAACATCTGTAGCAATTAATGTCTTTAATATATATTTACTTGTTTATAACTAGTCTCTCTCCATTTATCTTTCAACACAGAAAGCATAAATGCTTCATGTGCTCCATGAGGTATAGATTTGTTGTATTATGGTGGTTTGGCCTTTAGAAAGTCTGTACCTGATCTGAAAAAGTCTGTAAGGTATGGGAGATGATGAAGATTACTAGAATTTCTATGGCTTACATAGTTACTGAACTGAGCTTTAGTAAATGATGATGTGCACGTTCTTATTTAAACTGTACATTAAAAGTTAGAATTTAGCATCATAAATAACATTCATAAATTTGGAGAAGAGTGAAAAGAGTTTTTTTGCATCTTCCATCTTAAGCACTTATCTTGCCATACAGCAAAAAGGTATGTACTAGGATTGGAATTTCAGGTCAATGTTAAGGAGCTGAATCCTCTTAACAGTTTACTTCTTATCTTTAAACAGTGGGCTGTGCTGGGAAAGAATCACTTGCTTTCTATCAAACTTAGTTCACTGCCAAGATCCTTTGGGCTATAGAGGATAAGGCTCATCTATTGTAGGGAAGGCTGGTACCTTCTCACAGTTCTGACATAGGTAAAGCTCAAAAACATCTTGCAGTTGTAACATAGGAGAGCAGAAATATTTCTTTGCATGTTCTAGTATTTCTTCTAAGTTTTACTTCCCCTGAAAAAATTGCATGAGAACTTTCTTGGCTGGGAGAAGCAAAGAATGACCTTTTTATATGAGCATGTACTAGGCTCACTGAGTGTGGGAATGGCAGCTGAAGAAAAATAAGACAGCAGCTAGCTTGCCATCGGCACAGGTTTCTGGAACTGTTAGCACTCTTGAATGAATCTAATTTTTATTAGCTGTTAGGTATATCCATTATCATTTTTTAATTATTTAATCAAGCTGTTTTCAACTTGGTATATCAGAAGTACTTTTACTATATAGACCGTGTAGTCTCCTAGCAACAGCAACTTTTCTTAAGCTGGCATTTGCTGTCTCAAGAGTTCTGTGTCTAAATTGCTCTGAATAGCCTTATTTTTCCATAGAGTTTTTTAAATCTAATCAATTTAATCTTTTGTTAGTTCGATTTTCTAACAAAGGCATCTGATTGAGTTGCTTCCTGAGCCTTGGTTACAGCAGCATCCCAATTGTGAGTATTTTAGATCATGGTACAGTAAAAAAAAAAAAAAAACCAAACCAAAAAAGCCCTCAACTATTCTGCCTACATCTTGAATGGGATATGTTACTAAGTGATATTGTTACAGTAAAAAAAAAAAAAAAAACCCAAACCAAAAAAGCCCTCAACTATTCTGCCTACATCTTGAATGGGATATGTTACTAAGTGATATTGTTTCTGAAGCATCTGCAGAATCAGTGATCTTGAAGAGCACTTCTGCAGTTATTCTTTTAACTGACACAGAACCTCTGCAATTACTGCTAGTCAAAGCTGTTGATCATTGTTAACGAAATTTGTACCAGATGATCTCACTGAAATTTGGAAGTGGCAATGGAAGGAAAGTTGCAATGTCTGTTTGAAAACTTCCAAATATTTTCTGTGGTCGTAAGGGTGCTCTGCTTCACATCTAAATAGATAAATTCAGAGGGAAGATTTGGGAGCAGAAAAGTCACAGAGTCTTTGTTTGTGCAAAACCAATGCATATCTGTGGAGAAAGGAGACTCATCCAGATCATAAACAGGGAGATGTCTGGATATGTTGCACCAAATAGGCTACTGAGTACTCCACAGGCTTATTGCCAGCTTTAATGCTCTGAGACTGTCTCCCACATATCTGCCTGGGATTACAGGCAGACATGACACTGTAGTCATCATCATTAATTCACAAACAGTATATACAACAGAGTTGTCCTACACCATAAGTCCTAGTTGAGTGTGCTGTGGTCAGTGTCCAAGACTGACTGTCATGTGTCATCAGTTTTTCAATGCTACCTGATGTTTGGAAATTCTGAACAAGTGTATATTTTCAAATTATTCTTATTTCAGGAAGAGTTGCTGGCAGTACATCATGTGTCTCCTCGTCATAGGGGAATTTCTCCTGGTTTTTTACAAACCATTCAGCTGTTTCCAGGAAAGTGTGGGTGTAATGCATGGATTAATATGACAGTGTTGGGTTTTTTCTAGACATTCTACCTGCTTGATCTCTGGTTTGTCCTTATTTTTAATCCAAGTGCCATACAGTCTACTGCTTCCCTAGAATTCTGACACCACTGTGGGATTGCCTGGTTCTGGCTATAAGCTATGCAGCTCAGTTTATTGTATTTTAAGACGTACAGCAATCTTATAACAGTCTCTTAGTTCTATATATTGCATAAATACCACTTTTTTATACATGAAAATACATACATGTGAAGTTCTGTTTGTAATAGGGTTGCGGTAACCCTTTGTGGCTTTCTTAAAATGTTTTTAAGTAAATTGGGAGCCAGCTATCTTGTCAGATGGGATCTCAGGAGTGAGCTGGTTCTGGGAGACTGGATAGCTACTAGCTCGGGGATACTGCTCACAAGCTTTGCCCTGGGTCACTATGGAAGTGTGAAAAGGAATAAGTAGTTCTGTAAGAAGCTAGATGGATTTCCAGTACTTATGTTGCAGATGATTTTGTTGCTTTTTTTGGTGGAACAAACTAATTTTAAGAAATAGGAATTTACTGATCATAAGAGATTTCTGTTTTGGCATCCTTGACTTTGCTACGTGAAAGCACCTTCTCTGCTGGATTTTCTTTAAAAAAAAGAAGTGTTGAAAACATGAAGTTTAACTTTTATTTTTGGCTTTCTGTGCTATAAATCACATTTATTTATTTAAATAACTTTTAATTCTGCCTTTGTAAGGGCTGATAGTTTTTGCTGGTATATGGAAAGCGTTAGAATCACATAGGTATTAAGTGCTGTTAATACACTGTTAATGTGGGAAAGCTTGCACAATTTATGTGTGTTTTTTAAGTCCTGCATTTTATAACCTTCTTGGAAGAAAAAGAATAGAAATGGGCTGTTGCAGGCCTTATTTTTCCATGAGAGAAAATGTCAAGAAGGAAAGGAAATGAGTGCAGTTAGCACTCCAGTAGGTATCAGAAGCTCCAATTTCTTGGCATAGTCTTCTGAAGTTCAGAGATTCTGAGGTTTTGAAACAAGAAAGCCCTGCTTAATAAGTAAATGTTTTATAAGGAGATGACTACTACAGGTGAAGGTAGAAGTATTACAGCAGACTGATCCATGAACCAGCCTCCCTCAAACTTGCTCCTTACAGCCTTTCATTCCTCACAGCTGCTCGCAGCACCTTATCTCTTAAAAGCTTCTTTCTTTCCAATAACCACTTCTAATATCTTTTGAGTTAATAGCCTGAGGCTCCATCCCCATACTTACCTAGGTCCTCTCAGGACAAACTGGATCCCCAATAACCATTTCAAATGTGGACAGGAGGCTTACAGATCATGCCTATAGTATTTAAGAGAGGACTCCATGCTTCTCAGGTCAAATTTCTTGCCTGTCCTGGCTGTGGTGCCTTTATATTGTTAAATCACGTGGCCATAACCATGATACCCTCAAGATATGCCCAGTCATTGTCTGACCTGCGCTTGATATGTGTCTCTTCAAAAATTCATTGGCATAAGCAAGATGCTTAGTACTAGTATACATTGTTGCCCTGCAAAAGTGTTAGACTGTTGCCTGGAAAGGACAAAATTTGCTACCACAGCAAGATCCAGAGTCTTTCCTCTTCTGAGAGTCATAAACAGAGAGCCACACCACTGGATGAACTAATACTGTACAGCACTTGTAGTCTTGTGGTAGAGGTTCAGGTTTCAGGGGTCCAATAATGTAGTCTCTGGAACCCTTCCTCTGGCTTTACTGGCCAGAACCACACCTGCCTAGCTGAGATTAACGTTGTCCATTCCCTGTGCCTTACCTTTACCTGCACTACCCATCTATAAGCCTGACAGCATTTTGCCTCTTGGCAGGTTAAAAAGAAAAAAAATTAGGATCTATTTAAATCTCTGTTTAAGGGGGGACATATAAGGAAACACATCCTTGGCATAACCAGTGTGGGTAGCTTTCATTGCATTCTGCTCTTGGGTGAAATAGACTTCCATTCATTTTTAAAATGGAAGGTTTTCTAAATCCTTACTGACTATTTTGTGACAACGTAAGTCTTGATTAAAATTATCAAAAGAAGAAGAAAAATAAAATGAACATCACTTTATATAGACATCTGCCATCATTTATGGTGGTTTATGCTGTTGATGACTTCAGTCATCAATAGATTAGATCTGGGAATGACAGTGTCTACTCAAGTTTTAAAAAATCAGAGAAAACTTAAAGCTTGTTAACATGCACAAGTCTTTAGTATTGAGTCAGATACATAGGTGAACTCAATTGTAGTGGCACAATGGAACAAGTCAATATCTGTAATATTTTTTGAATATCAAAGAGCGCCAAAGTGGAGAGTATTAAGAACAGGTGACAGAACCAGAGACTGTAATTGCAGATGTCTTGCATCAGAGATAATTGCTGTATCTTGATCTTTCTGAAGTCTCTAACTCCAGTCTGTGTCTTCATTAATATACAGATTGCGTTGTATTTTGAGGACTTGTTCTTTAATGTAAAGTCATATGAAACATACCAATACCAATAGATTAGTGTATCGGGGCAGGTGAAAAATTTTTGAGGTCCCACAAAACATTTTTGGTTACATTAGTTGCAAGATACATGAATCTCTGTGGCTTCTGCTACGCACTGGGGTCAACCTATGGATTCCCTCAGTAAATCTCCAGATGCTCCTAATGTTTAGAATTTATTAAATCTTTATCTCTGGGGTTAATAGGTTTCTTTTCTTGTATTGATTACAGCGAATCCAACAATACTGATTTGACCATTTTTCATGTGGAAAAATTATCTTTATATTGTAAAGCTTTAAGGTCTGTACCTGTAAAAGTATGAGAAAAGACACAAACAGTGCTTATATAAATTCAGGAAAAAATGGTTATCTAGGTATTTAGAATGTATTTAAGTACTAAGTGTTCCATTTTGCTGTAGAAAATGTATTAGGTATTGGTTTCTGATCCAGATATGTGTTTTCTTTCAAGTTCAAGGGCACCCTGTATCCTCCCCCCATCAGGCTAAAGGCAGCAGCCTAAATGGAAGAAGTGAATGGAGGCAAGTTCATACTTGGGGTGGCATGTGAACTCCCACCTTGCCCTCCCAGGTGTCTCTGTACCGCAGGTATGAGGCTCTCGGTGTGCAAGGTCGGTCGGAGTATGTGGATGATAGTCCATCTACACCAGAGGTGTCTCCAAGGTCAGAAAGGCGTACCCCATGTATCACAACCACCTGCACAAGGAAGAAAAGAAAGGGTTTAGATGTAGGTGTCTTCCTTCTGAGGGGGACAGAGGGTCCAATATGCCAGGCAGACCCTCCTGATAGGGAAGTCTGCTGCCTCCCTGGGGCCTGGGTTAAAGACTTCACTAGGAAACTTCCTGCCCTGGTACAGCCCTTGGACTATTACCAATTACTGCTCTTCTGTGTAGGTGGAGAGGAAACTGCAACCAGTAGTCCAAGAATGATCAAAAGGACTTGGAACAATTGGTGAAGGAATCTGGGGCACAGTCTTTCTCTTGGAATGAATCCCTGACAAACTGATCTGATGAAATAACCTATCAGTTCCTGAAATATGTGGTTATCTCTTTGTGCCTGACTTCTGTTTCTGCCATGATAACTTATTTCCCTTTGAAGCTACAGAAAGAAAGAAAAAAAGCAAGTTTGTTTGACATTTCTTTGAGAAACCTAATCTTTTTTATTATGAATACAGCTTTAAAATAATGTTTTTCTGTCTTTTTTTTCCCCATGCATAGTGATAATACATTTTAAGAGTTTAGCTGTTGTCTTGGGCACAGGTATCTTCCTGTTGTTCAGTTCCAAACAAAACACTGCTTTACATACCTGATCTGTTATTTACATCATCTGTGAGATGGTGCTGTCAGTCTGAACCTGCCTTTATAAGTCATGGGATTCAGTCAAATATCCATGATTAGCAACTGACTTTCTTTTAAAGTACTCACCCCAATTACTATTTACAGCTGATATAGATTACAGATAACAATGAACTCTTAGATCGTTATTTAATTATTGTTGATCTTTGTAATGATGATGGACATTAAAATAAAGTGATTTAAGACACGGCAGTTTAATACTACCTATAATAACTAGAATCATAATTTTAGATAATTTAAAACATACTTGACAATTGCAAATAGTATTTGTGATGTTGCTTTTTATATTAAAGTTGATTGTAATTAGTTTTACCTAATGCATTTAGAAGGACAGCTTCAAGCTAGAGTTTTAAGAACTCTAGCTTAAAGTTAAAAATCAGAACTCCTTCTCTTCCCATATTTAAAAACTAAGGTTCTAATCTAGCAAAGCTATAAACTCATCAGTAACTATTACTTTTGTGAGTAATCCCACTCATTTCAACAGGATGTTTCTTATAAATAAGCATATGAATTTATAATAAGCCTGTATATAAGACATGTATCCCTGTATGACACATGGGATAAAGTAATACCTGACTCACTCTCAGTGATAACTCTCCTAATGTTAATCAAAAATATTATTTGGAATGCTTGAAAGTGTCAATAGAACTGCATCTGTACACAAAAAATTTTAAAAAAATAGCATCACTGTAGGAGCTAACAAGCCAAAAATCTTAATTTTGATAAGTTGTTTGCTTAGACTCTTAAAAGGTTTTTTTTTTTACTGTGTTTGGGGGTTTAGTTAATCTGTTCAGTAAGGCAGTATTGTTTTCTACTCATCACGATGTGCTTGAAAGGCATGTTTTTGTTCCTGAAGAAGTAAATTCTCATCAAAACTCCAAAGAACGTGATTGGTTTTGATTAATCCAGGCTTGGCACAGTCAGAGAAATGGTAAAATGTCTTATGAAATATACTTTCTTCATCACAGAGTTCTGTGGTGTGAACTATAAAACTGTGGAAAGCATTGGTATACTTTATTCATTTAGGTCATGGTTTTATCAGATGCTGTTGATGAAAAGTAGCAGCCCTGATAGCCTCCTTTTCACAGTATGGTGATTGATTATCATCTTCCCAAAGTGTGAGTAAGGCTGTTCTGAATAAATAAAATGTCACTATCTTCTGAATAAAGTATTTAAAAATTAAAATCCCCTCTTTGTAGCTATGGTAAGGACACTCAGACCTGGAGCAGCTGTGAAATTGTTCATTGAATGTGAATATTGATTCTTGCAACACTTTTTGAGTTGATCCAGTTATGTAGCCCTTTATATTAAGATCATACTTCTTGGCTTGTAGAGATTATCCTATTACTCTATTCAAGAAAAAAGGTAAACTGTAAAGCTTAAAAATACCACGAAGCAGTCATAATTAAAGCTATAGAAGCCTAGGAGAATCCTCCTAAGGAACAGGAAGCTGGTGGTTGGTTTTATATTTTTTGAATCTGTTGTTTCTTGTCTTGACTAGAAAAGCTCTGTTCAAACTTACTGTGAAGAATGCTGTTCCATCAAATCTTCAGTTTCTCTGAAACATGACATGAAGTATGGACATTCCTTGTATCTTTTTATGAATGCATGTCACATCAATCACTTCGTCACTTCCTCTACTCCAAAAGTATTATCACAATTCATAGTGAATATCATATTGGTAGAACTGTGATATTACAATGTTTGTACAGTTCTTGAACTTCCAATTTATTTTTTTAAATTAATTCATGTAGAACTTCATGCCAGCTTTATGAAACTGATCAATATTTGTGGAATAAAAAAGCATTTGTAATTTTGAGGGGATTTTGATTGAAAAAAATAGATTCTCAAAACCAAAATTCTTTACTGTGTTTTGTAAAATAGAACTTTATTGGTGTCTTATCACTCCTAGTACTTACTTCTGTAGAAACATTCTTTGTAAGAGTATCACCAGAAAAGACAGTTTATGTGCTAGAAAATAGTCTGTCTGTCTTTTCACTGAAAAAAATGCCTTGTGCTTCCGTGTTTTTATTTCATATTTGAATTATGTCATTAATATTTAGGTTGTTCTTAATGATAGGTATATACTTTGCCAAGGAAATTAGAGTGTTACTTTTACACTTGTGATAACATCAAAAACTTAAATACCCTTTCTAATTTGAGAGCATGTGATTTGCTTTTTTTTGGTGCCCTGAATTTTGTATTCTGCTGGTTAAGCAACAGACCTTCAATTATCTGACAGAGGCTGCCTTCTTGACATTTTCCAGCTTATTTTTTATCCTCAAGTAGAGCTGTGTGCTTTGCATAAGCTTTAGATAATCATGTAAACTAGTTGCATCACTGAAATATTTTTATTTCAAATTCAAATGCATCGAGGGTTGCATACATGAGCTTAAAATAGTTTTTGGAGATCTTCTCACCTAATGTCTATCTTTATCTGATTTAAATTGTTATTGAGTTTCTTTCCCTCACCTTCCCTATCAAGGCAAAATCTATTTAAATTAAAATATACAAAAATGTGTGAGCCACTTAGAATGTATCTGGAGAACTGTAAGTATTGACATAGTGTATGGTATTTAATCCATGCTTGCTTTCCTTTTTACCACACGTACTGCGTTATTGCTCCCATGTTACGTTCGGCATGAGGTGGAGGTTTATTGCAAACAGTTCTGCTAGGGCAAAGCAATGGGGCTTTTCCAAACAGTTAGTTATTTGTACTAGTGTTGAAAGGTCTGGTACCTTTGGTTGTTAGAGTGGTCAGTTTTCTCTGAAAATGCCAAGTGCACTCTAAAATGACTTACAGACCTTCCTAAGGGTTAATGTTAACCACTAGTGAATAACTCTATCTTAAGACCCTGGTGAATAGCAAAACTGCTCTGTTTTCTTATTCTTATAGAGCAAAATACTGAACTGTCAGGTACAATAAATTATAGCTGTAGATCAAGCTTATTTCAGCTCAGGCCAAAGCATTTGACATATAATATAGTGCCATGGGTTGTGCATGCACAGAACATTTTGCAGACGAGTATTTGTTACTCCCCTTCAGCTGTCAGCCCAGATACATCATCATATATCATTATCACTTCTAGGAATGACACTGGAACGTCTTCAGCAGCAGTACACTTACTGTGCACGTATAAATATGGTATATGGTAGTTACCTCCCTATGGAGTGTTCCAAAGGCATAGCCACCTCATTTAAGGATTAAAATAGTTTACTTCCTTCTCATGGCATAAATAAGCCAAGTTTGCGTTAGTGCTTAACTTGTTCAACCCTCTCTCTTTTGTGAGAGGAGAGTACAGACATGTCCTCATACTGCACTGAGAGCTAAAGGTGTACTTTGCACTTAAATGTTGTTTGATGTGGTTGCTTGTCCATGGATACCTGAATTAAACCCATCAGATTAATTTGCTATAAAATACTGAGCAGTAGTTAAATAGCAAACACTTTGTAAGAGTAATAGTCTGTCCAACCAACTACTGTACTAGTAATTGTCCCTGGTAAACAAAACTATATGTAAAAATTTAATAATACAGAATGCATGTATGTCAGTTGTAGCTATTCAGATTGATAAACAGTCGTAATCTTAACTCCTAGTTTTTTCCATGACTGAATAAGACTTAAGTTGACAATCTGTAAACATTTTAGAAATCAGAAACTTTATAATTTCTAGTAAAATATATGCTTATTTTCCCATAATATCCTTTATTATCCATATAAAAGTTCCTAAAGAGTATAAGATCATCTGAACAGAAGAGAATTGAGAGAAGTGCACTTTATTGCTGTGAAAATATACTTCCTTATGTGTTTTCTTTGTCTGTGTATTCGTTCAGTCAATGACTAAAGATTAGAACCAATAAATTAGCTTCATAAGTGTAGTTGGAAATAAAAGAGGAAAGAAGGTAAAGAAGAAATATTTTAAGATAGCATAAAAATTAGATATATTTTATATGCTTTTATGTAAGTATAATAACTCTTAAAATATAATTTATTAAAAATCTAATTTCTCAGGGATTTTGTAAAACCTTTCATTGACCCTCTGAAAACTCAGAAGGATGAAATCTTTTCCCTGTTATGATGGAGGATTTTCACACCTGCATTAAGTAATGCAAAGTAATTGTACAGGCTTAGGAAAAAATAAGTCAATTCATTCAATTCTCCTTCCTAAAATTATTTTTTTGATGTTGTAGTGCTGAGACTGACAAACTGATATAAATTCTGTTCTTCATTTGTTGAGTTTCTTGAGGGACAGTATGCACATCTTGCCAAACAAAAAGGGAAAAAAACCCTTCATAGAACTGAATGAAGTGAAAAGGGCTGGAACATGTCTTGTGCACAGTTTAGATATTTTCATTGCTTTGACCATTGAAAAGTCATCAAATTGCCTTAAAAGGCTGGATACAGTTTGAAAATTTAGGGAGAAATAGTTTATTTGGTGGAATCTTGGAATGAGTAAAAATGAAGATCGAAGAAAATGCTGAGGCAGTGTTTTAACACTAGCATTTGTTAGTTTCTATTTCCATAGACCTATTTCAGATCCAAGGAAGATGGAAAAAGAAAATAAATGTAAATTTTGGAAAAGGAAGATGAGCAACTCCATCTTTTCACTGAAATAATTTGAAATTAAAGCTCTGCAAAGATAAGATTAGGACAGTTAACCAGGTGTGAGCTCAAGCAGCCAGCAGGAACTGTTGCACTTGCAAAGCAAGGACAGTTAATCAGCTGTTATGTGGAGATCTCTGCCCTTAGTTAGCTATTTTACATATTTGAGTTACATATTTGATTGATTTAAATAATTTTTTTTAGAAATAAGTAATTTTAATTATAAATCCAAATCAGCTAACCTTTTTGTGGAAGATACTATCCTTAGGAAAAGGATAAGTTTTCTGTGCTGTTTGACAGATACAAAGGTCAGATATTAAAGCTCAGCTGAATGACATCCATGTGTCCATTTTTGAAAAGTAAAATTCACCTTTTTGCATTGATGCCCCTGGGTCTCTTCTAAGTCAAGTTTTTAAGCATTATAAAAGGGGGACTAAAACAAATATTAAATGTTTAAAGTGGATGAAATAAAATCACGGTGGCCTACTTTGAAAGACATTTTGGTGGCTTGACTTTTTTTGGTCTTTACCTGAATAAATGCAGCAGGGTAAACTGGTAAATAACAATTGAGTACGTAACAATATTCAGGCAATCTCAGAACACTAAGTAATGCAGCAAAGCAGCTGTACTGCAAATTGCAAGGAAGTGAATCAAGAACAGGATGGGAAGCTTTACTGACTTTTCAGTGTTGAGTTCTTGCGTATGGGTTGTATACCAGACCTTACTGTTATCTTGCCACAGACACCTTGTATTTCACTGGATCCTAATGTTTAGAGTTGGAAAGTGTACTCATTTTAAGCTGTGGGAATTTCAGGACAGATGGGTGAACAGAGAACATCACTGACTTGCATTCTTTGAATACCATCTGGTTAGCAAATACTATCAGGACAGAAGGAACATATGTTGCTTAGCTGGTCCTGTGTCTTGCCAGGAAACACATTAGACTGTCGTGCTCCAGGAATACATACATCCAGTGTTGCTGGAACAGTGAGGATTTTCATAGGTGTGAGAAACTCTGACTGATAGCGAAGGCAGCTACAGGAGGATTTAATAGTCCTGTCAAAATCCCAGGGAGCTGTTGATCTCTGAAGCTGGTTCATGTGGTGTGTGCAGAATATGACTTCTGAATTCATCTTGCCAAGACTGAATGCATCTTGTTTAACTAACTTAAGGTCAGTTATTTTTCTGACCTGGATTTGAAGTAGGAAGAAGGCTTTGTCTGGATTGCAGAAGAAAAAATATGAGTTAGACTCTGTAAGGCAAATTTTGTTCTAGGCTACTGCTGCCTTCCACATCAGCAAGTCTGGTCCCCTGACGAACTCTAACTGAAAATAAACAGAAAAACTTGTCTCTGCAGGAAGGTGAAGGATGAAGCTGCTGCTCCTACTGCCTAATTAATTCCCTGCTTTTTCCTCATCCTCTTCAATCTGTTTCCAAGAATCAAATCAGGGCAGATTTGTTGCAGCCCCCATGCAGCTGGGTATCAGTGGAAGCCCAGCCTTATGCTGCAATACCGACATGGCTCACTGACCTACACTAATGGCACAGAGTTGGTGAAATTGCCCTCTGTCTAACCAGTGGCCGGTAAATTCATGCCCAAAGGTGAACAAGTCTTAGCAAGGGTGTATAGAGGCTTAGTAAGAGACGAATATCAACCTTCGCTGGGCACATTAGATTACAAAGGAAAGATGTGTGAGGTCAGCTCGAGCCAGCTATTTCATGAGTGTGATTTGATTAAGGCTGGGCTATGGCCTAGCTAGATGGGGCAAGAGATGGTCTGGACGGTTTTGCCATTAATTTAAGTGGGAGTACGATCTTCTGCCAGCCCATAATCTATTTTTTAAGGTTTGTGATTTCATCATTAAAGCCAAAGCTCAGAAGCAGAATTTCTGTTGATTATTATATAGCTAGTACTTTATCTTGGCTTCTTGTTTAAATATAAGCTTATTTATTAGCTGTCAAGCAGCCATGCACTCAAGTATATAAATAGCATTAGGAAAAAATGCATTTAACTCTAAAAAATCTAAATTCACTTCCCATGTGAAAATAAACTTACTTTGAAGATTGTTAGTATTCAGCAGATTAAGCTGTTTCATTTTTGTCAGGCTTTCACTTTACTAGCTTTTTAACAGCAAGATAAAATATCCATCGAAAGTACAATCATGATGAAATGGCACAATGTAAATAGATTACTTTCATCATAATGCACAGTTTTTAGAAATGTTCATAATTTAAATAATTATGTCCCTTGACTTCTCGCCAATTAAGTTTAGTCATCTAGGTACTGTGAATTTTAATGAGAAAGCTGAATGGTCTTTTGCAGATATGATCTGTTGGAAGGAACACAAACAAACAAGGCAAGGTTTAATCTCTTCTTTTCCCCTTATTTCTTTAAGTATCATAAAAAAGATGAAAAATGTAAGTGGCAGAAGAAACAAAACTGCTGTACAGAAAATGCTTTATAGCTTTATGTAGATTGAATGAATATATTAAAAAAAATCTTTGCTTATTACCCCTTGAAATCAGCATGATAGGCTTAAAGATACAAGAGCTGTTAAACATACCCATGAGGAAATTAAAATTAGAAGAAAACTGTAGCCAATAGCTGTTACATTCTGATTATTCAGACGGTTCAAATGAATCTTTTTACAAAAATGTTGGATCCAGAATCATGAAGAAAATAAAGAATTGAATAAGAGTGACATAATATACCTCAGATGGTAAAACGTTGTCCATGCATCTATCTTTCAGTGGACAAACCAGAACCCCCCTGGGGATTAGAATTAGATTAGCTAAATGTCTAACAGCTGTCTCACAGGCATGAGACTAGATAAAGCAACCAAGCTGTAAATCTGTGCAAACTGCATGAAAGGCTACATAATGCAAATTGATTAGTTTAGGACTTGCATTAATGTGGTTGTGAATAAAAATAACCTGCCAACAAATCTGCTCCTAATTATAACCGCCTCTGAAGAGAAAAACTTAACAGATGGATCTTGTGAGGTATGTGGCTACAATGAATTTACATTGTGATCAAAGAAAAAACCTGAAGTACTAATCCCTGTGAAGTAAGAGTTCTAATCTCTGTGCAGAAAGGCAAATATTTGAAGTTTTAACTTGTATTGATAGGTGGATTTCATGGAATACCAGTGCCCTTTGCATTTTTTAAAAATTAAATTGTGAACACCTATTTATTTACATTCAAAGATGGAAAATGTGGTGTATACGCACCTCAGTAGATAGATCATAAACTGTAAAAGTGTAACCTATGGTAACTACTAGGACTGACTAGTAGTCAGTAGATTGTACTCCCACTTAAATTAATGGCAAAACCGTCCAGACCATCTCTTGCCCCATCTAGCTAGGCCATAGCCCAGCCTTAATCAAATCACACTCATGAAATAGCTGGCTTGAGCTGACCTCACACATCTTTCCTTTGTAATCTAATGTGCCCAGCGAAGGTTGATATTTGTCTCTTGCTAACCCTCTATACTAGTAGATGAGTTGTCTATTAAGAATGGTAGGAGCATTGTCTGAATTATTTGAATTTCGTAAACCTACGGAATCTGATGTTAAATCTATTTCATAATATTTCTTTTCACAATTAATTTGTGAGCTGTAAAATTTTATGTCATAACTAGTCAAGAGATAATATCCATGAGATGATAAAACGACAGTAAGATCAGTGACCTATATTATTCCTTTAAATGTTATCCCTTCATATCCTCTTACTCTTTATTTATGGACTGCTACATTAATATTAATGTGGATTTGTTCTGTGCCATATACTGAGAGGAAGTGAAGTTTCATCAGATTGTCAGACTCTTGGCTGCAGTAAGACTGAAAACAACCTCCCTGTAGAAGCGCTGAGATCTCAAAGCTTTGTGCCCCGAGTAGTATGCCTCTGTGATGTTTTTGAATGCAAATAGATGGAAAATTGTTCTGCCTATTTTCAGAGTCAGACAGAAGTCACATAGCCGTTAAACTCCTGTATACGACTGCTCTGCACCGTTCCCTAGGTGCCCACAGCCACAGAGCACCTAGATACCTATCTCACCTACATGCAGTAGGAATTCATCATCTAAGAGCTTTTCTGCTTTCACCCCTGCAAGATCTGATGCAGTACTTTTTGTGTCTCTCTAATTCAGGGCATTATCATAACAGACCACATGTAATCCCAGTTCTAAAGCCAATCCACTATGTACGTGACACTTACGTGCTCATTTCACTGGAATCAGGTTTCCCTCAGTGATAGCAGTAATCACTGATCCAGCTGGCACTGTATTTATACAGTATTTTAGTGTTTTTAATGTGAAGAAAGAAGTACAGAATTCTATTTCAGTTTTCAAAATTCTTCCTGCACAACAGTTTGCAGTACTTGGATTTCTTTCAGTGCTTCTATGACATAGGAAGAAGTTGTTAAATTTTGGATTGTAACTCATGAATGAAAAGAAGTTACAACCTCAGTAATCCTGATTGAGGATGACAGTTAACATTACTGTACACCAACCCTTACTATAACCTGTTGTTTTGAGCATCTGTGTACTGTACTCCTGTTGAGGAGAAAATGTAGTCTTCCGCTTCTTAGCTGGTGGTATTGCTCAACTCACTAGTTTTCTGTAGCAGTGAATTACACAGGGAGATATATCTCATAGTCTGTTTTTTCCCTATCTTTCCTAAGAATCGTTGCCTTTTTTTTCTGGTTACAGGAACTCATTGTCTGCTACAGCTGTGTATCATCACTGCCTTCTTCCTGGTTAAGCTTTCTGATCAAGCTACAGGAAAGTAATAAAAAATTACGGGAAACATTCCCATTGCAACTCCACGTCCTGAACTCATAAAAGCACTAAGCATTCAGGCCATGTTACAGAGAAATTGAAAGTGGACTTGGAGGAACTATTTCCTAAATACAAGCCCCCTTTACCTCAGTCCTTCTTTCAAGGGCATGTTAATGGAGTTCCAGCAGGGGACTAAGGTTTAAAGTGATGGGTGCTATCTCATCCCAGCAAAGGAAGCTAAGAAGACGAGGAAAAGTCTAATGTTACCACAAAGTATTTCACAAGTGAATTAAGACACATGTGCTCTTATTTAATCTTTTCTTGTGCTGAAGTTTAATGTGACTTGTGTTGGGAAATAAAATGTATTATGTGGGAAGGCTGGAGCAAAATACAGGCTTTTAAAATACAGAACTTCCAAAAGTTCTTATTTTCTTAATGCAGTGCTATTACAAAAAGCACGCTTTAATGATGACCACAGAGCTGCAGCGACAAAGCATGGTAAATGGCAAATGAAAAAGTAAAGTATGTCCTCTCCTGAAAGCCAGGGAAGATATGAACAGATAAATTAAACATAGTGTTTTTACTAGAGGAGATAAGGTTGAAGCCATTCCTTCCTCTCTGTGCCTCCTTTGTTCTTATTCTTGTACAGTCTATGACTGTCTTATACCTTCTTGTCATTTTCATAGTGTGGGGGGTATTTTACATACGTCATATACAAATTATTTTTTCTCTTTTTACTGTTCTAAAGCAAGTTCTAGCCAGCTGTTGAGATTTCATTCTTTCAGTGATCCGTAGTGGACTATTTGTGATTTGTAGTCTAGTGGCCTCTGGTATCATCTAGCACCTTTGTTCTCCAGGCTTGTGTTGCTGTCTTGTGCTTGCTCCCCTGAGGTCCCTTGCTACAATTTAATCTCCTGTGTTCTGTCAGTGATATGCAGGAGGAACATCACTGTGTATCTTCTGTGAGTCCCTGGTATAATATTTTTTTTCTCCCAAGACCTGCAGAAGCTTCTCACCTGCTTTTTTTTCTAAGGAAAAGTGGAAATCAACCTACACTCCTGGTAGTTTATCTCAGTCAAACTCCCAAAGTTCCTGAAAACCTTCATCTTTCTACTTGGTTGTGCGTCATTACTGGTAACTTGGAGCATTCTGTTAAAAACATTTTGAAATCTGACTTGTATGGATCGGGATTATTCAGCCATTATATTTGCTGCTGGTGGTGTCTGGGGTTCTCTCTGCCTTTCTGACAAAGTTCGAGAGGATCGTCCCATAAATAGGAACTCCCATATCTGTCTCCTTTCCTGTCAGTGAAATTCTGGTATTGACTTCAAAGGCTGATGAGTTGGTTACTGAACCTACCCTGCTGGGCAAAGGCCAAGAAGAAAACCTAGTGAAAGAGGGGCTAGGGATTCCTAAAAGGAATAGGATAA